>NW_009923251.1:0-8418 GCF_000696875.1 Nestor notabilis
CTGTCCCTGTGCGCACGTTATCTTACATAGGAAGGCAAGCTGTTACTGGAATGTTACTGGTTTGTCAGTACCAGTGTTTCTTGGTCAGGTTTCCTCTGTAAGCAAGTACGTGTGCGTCAGTTTCGCCTGTCATCAAGTTAATACGAGAATGGATTAAAGTACCCTGACAGGGAGGTGCTGTGATCAGACAAATGGAAGACTTGCTCAGACTGGGAAATACCAGCATAATTGTCTCTGGCATACAATTGAAAAATTTGGAAGATCTTACAGTGGACTAACCTGGTTAAAAATGTGCTTCCATTGCCCGCCCTTTAGCTGCTTAATACCAAAACTTGGGGAAATTTGAGTTGGGCTTTTGAAATGTATGAAAACTTCATGGGATTAGTATTATGAGGGGTGCAGAAGGGAGAATAGGTAGCTGTCCCTTATTCATTCTGCACAGCGCTTTTGGAGCACGAAGGAAGCTGTAATCCATCCTTCAGACCATTCAGGCTCCACGGAGGAACATGCTGACCTCACTGGGCAGGCTGCAGGGAGCTTTTGAAGGGTACTTGGGTATTATAATACATCAGATTTAGATTGCTTAATGTTGTTATTCTTCACGGGAGAAGTTGAATTTAAATCAGAAAAGGTGTGTTGTTTTCAGAAGAGAAACGTGGGGAAGCACCAAGGTTCAAGCACACACAAAATTAGTAGAAGCACAATGTGCCTGCTGGGTGTAGTAAATTTACAGGTATAACCTGGAGGCAAGAAGTAGGAAGAATGGGGGGGAGGTGGTGGGGTGTTTGACAAAACCACACAGAAACTGCCTAATATTTTCTGTTTATCACATGTATGACACATAAAGTGTGGGTGGCATATCTTCTGTAAGAGTGTGTACTACTGATGTGCAAGTAAAGTGCAATAGATGGATTCAGTAAAAAATACCCTGTAGCAGAACAGTCTGTGAAATGTATAAGTTTTACACTGTTAGATTTTTATAGGAGAAGAATAGTGAGATTATTAATGTGATTAATTTCTAATAAATAAAATAAGGGTGAAATTAAGTAAGCACACCAGTTTAAAAGTTCTCTCTGATGGGGTTTTATGTTCTGGACTGCTTGTAAATGATATGAATACACCAAACACTGTAACAGAAGTACTGATTTTTTCCCCTGTGTGTTGGGGGTGAGAGGGATGTTAAAGTGGAAAGAGCAAAGAGCAAATTTGTCACTTGCTTAATATGTCTTGGGAGCAACCATTAATAATAAGATCAGATTGACTGTATTGCTTTCCTTTGGTACAGGGCCTGCGGTTTGAGGTGGTTCCATCCTGGTTTAAGGAGACACTCGAAAAGTCGTATTTTGCAGCCCCTTATGAATATGCTGTGGAAACAGCAAAACAGAAAGCTCTTGAAGTAGCAAACAGAATGCACGTAGTAAGTTACCAGCTATTTCAGCAATGAGATTTTTGTCTTTAAGTGGTGTGTGGTACTGTGACGATTTGCATGTGCTTCTTAGGTGGTCTCTGAGTACATTTTCCCCGCTGAAGGCAAATGCATGTTGTTCTGTCATTTGTGAAAGATAGCTTCCTGAAATCAGCTCACCAAATCAAAAGAAGGACTTGTGCCTGCAATTCAGGCTTGCCACAAACAGAAGTGGCCTATATCTTTTGTCAGCAGCACACCTATTCTTGCTTGGGATATATATACTCGGTTGTTCCTTCCAACAGTCAGGTGTGTGGCTGGACAGTTGTGCACTCCAGGTATTTGTTGTTTGTGGAGGCAGACTCTATGGAAAAACACACTGATGTGAATCCAGGGCTTTACCGCAGCTTTCATTGAACAGTAGTTAAATTTGGACAGTTGTGACAGGAGTATAACTCTCTCCCTATTTCAGCTGGGATAGAGTTAATTTTCTTCCTAGTAGCTGGTGCAGTGCTGTGTTTTCGACTTTAGCCTGAGAACAATGCTGATAACACGCCAGTGTTTTAGTTGTTGCTAAGTAATGCTTACACCAATCAAGGACTTTTCGATCTCTCATTCTCTGCCAGTGAGGAAGGACATGGGAAGCTGGGAGGGAGCAGAGGCAGGACACCTGACCCAAACTGGCCAAAGGAGTATTCCATACCACAGCACGTCATGACCAGTATAGAAACTTGGGGGAGTCACCTAGAAGGCCCAGATCGCTGCTTGGGTTGGGCTGGGTATTGGTTGGTGGGTGGTGAGCAATTGTATTGTGCATCACTTGTGTTTATTGTGGGTTTTTTTTCCTTTCCCTTTTACTTTTATATTCTCTCCCTTTGTTATTTCCTTTATCATTATTATTAGTAGTATATTGTACTCTAGTTGTTAAACTGTTCTTATCTCAGCCTTTGGGTTTTACATTCCTTTGATTCTCCTCCCCATCCTTCAGGGGGAAAGGAGGGAGGGGTGAGTGACTTGCATGGTACTGAGTTACCAGCTGCATTTAAACCAAGCTCAGAATTTGTGAGTGTAGAGGTGCTGGGGGAAAGCAGAAAAAGAAGACAAATTCAGTTTTAATGCATTCTGGGCAAAGAAACAGGCAATTTCCTGTTAAGAAATGAGAAGGTGACATCATTTCAGGTTCTGTAGTCAATGCATCCATTTTGTATCCTAAGTATTGTCAAAACCAAACTTACACTATCAGTGGCATATTTGACTTCTTCCCTTGGGTGTGATCACTGTGTTTGAGTACATAAGGTTGTTCCCTATGAGAACCTATTTCAAAATGTAGCTGATTAAGATCCCACAAAATGTATCATAATTTCTTAATAATACAGCTCTGGAAGAGAGGAGTATGTTTGTTTGAACCTATAGTGATGTCAGAAAAGGAATTTTGAACACTTTAAACCAACAATGCTGCCAGAAGTCACCTCTTCAAAGCAAATATTGCATGATGTCCAATGTAAATCATTATCCAGGTTTCTGTCAATTTCTTTTCAGAGAATGGTATAACATTAGGAGAGTGGATTTTAAACCCAGCCTCGCTAACTGACTTATATTGTCCTTTCATTGCAAAACACTATGCTGTGATAATGCTAGTTCAGTGGGCTGCAAAATGGAAATTTTTTTAATGGTGCCTGGAATTGGTTCTATTTAAAGCACATCCACAACCTTTCTTTAGAAAAATCACCTCCCTACGAACTTTTCTTTTAATATAAGGATCACAGTTACAGACAAGTTTCCTGGTTTGCTGTGTTAAGTAATAACCATGTACCTCAGAATATGCAAGTCAATCCAATCTCAGTTATGATGACAGACAGTTTTTAAGGTTATACTCCTACCTCTCAATTCCCCAAAATGGACTGTATGTGTTCCCTTTTTTAGCAAAACTTGTCTTGGAAGAACAATCCTAAAGGGCTGTATTCCCTGGCACTTGGCACTTTCTTTACAGGATTCTGTCTGCCACATTGAAGACCAGATTGACTTTTGAGAATGCAGTTCTTTCCCAGATGCATTTGTTCATCAGTAATGTATTTAGGTGAAATCATGACCTAGGAATGGTCTGCTCATGCCTCCTGTTTTTCACATTTTTGTGGTGACATGAATTATTACTATTTTGTATATACTACAAAAGGAGTGTCTTGTTCTCAGGCCAGTGTAGAGTCCTACCTGTAGACCAGCAAACTTTGTTTTCTTACCTTAAGTTTTAAAAAGTTTTGTTTGTTCTTCCTCTTTTGAGAAACGCCTTACTCTTTTTTTGGCTTTGCAGAAACACTTGAGAACACCTGATGTTGTCATAGGAGCGGACACTATTGTGGTAAGAAGTCTTCTGTGGTTTAGTGTTGTTTTAATTTGTGACAAATGTAGAAAGTACTTGTATCTTTAGGTTTAAATTTTGAAAGCTGTCTTCACTGAGAAGTTATACCTGCAATATGATGTATCTCTTGGGTTTTGTGGGTGTGGGTTTTAGGGTATTTTTTCACAACAAGGCAGTTTTTGGTATCTCAAATGCTAGAAGCCTTGCCGCCATTTTTGCCAAGATGCTGGTATTACGTGAAATATTGCCTTGGATTGTCTAGTATGTAAAAGAAGTTCTGTTCTCAGGCTGCTGTTGACTGTCTAGAAGTCCAGACCATGTGAACTGTTCAGTGTTGTACCTTGTAGTGGGCATCACTTTATACTTGTCATCTCCACAGAGACAGCGAAAGGTTAAGGACGGGAGAGGTTGAATTACCTTTTTGTTTGAGAGCTGTAGCCACTGGAGGGTAGAATGTTGCACTGATTATGTGCTTGGTAAAAAATCACCTGTTCTGACAAAATACCTGTGCTTCTTCCTCTACTCAGTGACTCATGCTTGAAGCCCTGGCTGAAATAATGGTTCAAACATAATTTCTGACCTCAGTTTCTGAAAAGTAAGAAAAAGCCTCACATTTTCTCTCTCTGTTTTAGTCTGTGGATGAGCAGATCCTGGAGAAACCAGTTGATAAACAAGATGCATATAGGATGCTCTCAAGGTCTGTAGTATTAAGTAAGATTCCAAAGGTGTATGTTAGGCTGTTTTAAAAGGAGCTGTAGAGATTCATTAATGTATATGAAGAACTCTACTGGATACACATTTTGCAATGACTTTTAAATAGTGTAAGCCAGTTCTGCTGCCAAAAAAGTTAGACTTGCTTCTGTGTTACCCACAGCTGCTTGCTCTTGCCCCTTCACCTTGGGAAGCTGGGACATAATGAATCATTTTGTTTTCACTTGGATTAGTTTTCAGAGTCACTTATTCACAAGACTGTACATATGCTTCAGCTGGTACAGGATGGGGAGAGATGTAGAGAAATTAGGATGGGAAAGAGGACAGAACCATCATAGAAGTGCATTGAGGTTTGACATTTCACAGAAGAATATTGCATATGCAAGAAAGTACATGGTGATATATGTTTGTGGACAATTGCTTTAAATTTTGTAGTTTCACTACTCTACATGGCTGGTGACTTTTGAGGCTCCTACTTTTTTCCTAAAGGATACTTTTCCATACAATCTTAATCTTACCCTGTTGTACCTGTGTTTTTTTGGTTTTTGTTTTGTTTTGGGTTGTTGGTTTTTTGTTTGTTTTTTTTTTCAATGATTACAGGCTGAATTTTTATATCCTTTGTGGCATGTTACTAATTTAAAAGTAATAGTCTTTAAAGAAGAAAAAAAAACTGATAGCAGCCTATGATATTAGTGTGGCAGGAAATTCCTCACAACTGCTTTTGCTTGAAATCATGCCAAGTTCAGGTAGGGTTGTTTTTCTATACACTTAAAATTTAGGTTTTCAGAATTCCTCTTAATTTTGTTCTATATAAATAAAGTGCATACAAGATACATATTTGCATATATCCGAGGTGTCAGATGAAAATTCTCATTCACTGTTTCATCTTACAATTAATTAGGTAGAATCCTGGGGGGCATAGTAAGAATGCGAGATGCTTCTGATCACATCAAATAGACTGGCTGATCTGTAGGAGATTATTCCTTAATTATGGTCTTCAAAGATTCAAGTTCTTATGCTATTTATTACACTTAAAAACTTGAAGCCCTCAAAAGGAACCGGCCACGGTGTGGCGCTCTGGAGCCACTACTAAACAGCCCATGGGTCTGGGGTAGGAGGGAGCATAGGCTGTCTTCCTCTGCACTCTGCATCTGTTCCTCTGGCTTGCCATGGGATCCCTGGGGCCAGTCTGGATGAAATGAGTACATAAGCTCTAGTTGCCTGTCACTTGTTTAGTCTAAGTTGCATCACCCAGATGTTTATTGCCAGCTTTCAGTGAAGATGCCCATAAGAGTAGTGTTTATGCTGATCGGCTTTTTCTTATGCATTTGAAATAATCGCTTCTGCATGTTTACAATAAATAAGCTGATATGGACTGCTGTGGACATTAGTACAAGTGAGATTTTGGAGACTTCAAATGTCTGACTTTGTAGTATTTTTGTTTTGCCTGTGTGTTTTCACCTATATTGGAATAAAAAAAATGCATTTGTTTAGGATAATACATCAAGTGATATATTAATATAATTAATTAATCTCAGCCTGTAGTATATAATCATATAGAACATTTTTGCACATGGCAGATTTCATAAAACTTGCTTAAACCACTTTTTTTTTTTTTCCTCTCACAGGTTGAATGGGAAAGAGCACAGTGTTTTCACAGGAGTGGCTATTATACATTGCAGCTGTAAAGGTATATATGTCATTTTATTAACACTCAGTGTTTGCATTAAAAACTGTAAGGATTTGTACAAGTGAAGAAAGAGGATGGAAATGTTTCATGTACAGTCTGAACTGGCTTCCTACTCCAGATGAGAATTAACTTACCAATATGTATATTAAAACTTCCCCACAAAAGCCAGCTTTTTCACTATATTCAGTTTTCACACAGGAAGGAGTATGACAAAATAAAGTAGACTTCATAAATCTGTCTCTGAAAGCTATAGGAGTAATTAAAAGACTAGTGTAAACTGTGGGAATATTCTAAATGAAATTCAAGTAAGGCACTACCAAATATGGGGCTGGGCAGATTCAGAACTATTTTAACTATTCCTGTGTTCTGTTTACACTACCTGATGAATAAAAGCAGTTGCTTGTTTTTGTCTTTTCAGTAAATAAGGGAAGTTTTAGGGGATGAGTGAAATAATGGCTTAATGCCTCAGACTGTTAGTGAATTGTAGGGAGTAATATATTAGTGTTCTTTATCACATAATTTATATAGCAAGCAAGTGGGGTTGAAGAGAACTCTACCATTAATATAATTTAAGGAGTGTTTGATTTGAGGGACTTCCTCTGATAATTATGCCAACATTCTTTTAGTACAACTTTTGCATGGACCATTTCTCTGAAATTTTACTGGACATAGTCGTAGACAAATTATTTACAACTTTGATTTTTACTGAAATCATTGCTCCTAACTCATGTAACAGAAATAGTCAGTTATCCAGTACCCTTACTAATATGCTAGTACAGTAGAAAGAGAGCTGCTGCAAAATACACAAAACATGGTATCAAAGGGGTTCCTATGAGTGATCCTGCAAGAATAGTAATTGTTTAAGAAGAAAGTAAAAGCGCACACAACTGTACTACTGATGCTATGACAGCACGTGTCATTTGAAATTTACAGATTTAAGCCACATCATAGTCAAATGAATAAAATTACCATAAGTCTGCATGTTTCCCAAGGGATTCAATCAATTGAGTTTTCTAGAATACATTTTTAGTTTTAGATTATAATTAAAATACTGCTGTTAAGCACCACATACATGTTACAGATGGAATTTTCATCTTGTGCTGATTTTTATTTCTTGTTCTTTTAGCAACAGGGTCCACACCCAGGTGTGCAGTTCTTTATTGCACCTCTGGCCTTCTCTCAACCACTTCTAGATACAGAAATAATCTTGTTACTTCTTGAGAGATGATACAAAAGTTACACTGATGTTTACTGATGGAACTGCTGGATGCCTGAGTCTGTAGTGCAGATGTACATCCATATTCAAGCATTTATAACAGCTATATATTTACCTGTGAAGAGTTGTTAAGAGTCCTTTGACGACAGTCATAAAGTTAGAAGGGTGTTTGTAGCCACCTTTGTACTCAGTGCTGGATGTGTAGGCTAGCAGTCCATAAATAGTTCTGCATAAGCATTGTTAATTTAAGAGTGCATCCCACATAGGAAGAGTCCTAAGACAGGACTGTGGAGATTGAAAATTTAAGCTTTCACTTTCTGGGGAAAGTTGAGTCCATTGTCCCTAAAGAGCACTATTAGTCATTTCATGCATCTGTGCAATACCTTATTTTTTCTCAAGCAAAAATGTCAACTGAATACAAAATAAAAATGAACTGTTACGCTCTTTAAACTACAGTTTCTGTTTTTAATGATACCTTTTGTCTTCTGTAGATAATCAGCTAGAGATGGAAGTCACTGATTTCTATGAAGAGACTAAAGTAAAATTTTCTGACCTGTCTGAAGATCTTCTTTGGGAATATATTGATAGTGGGGAGCCAATGTAAGTAAGACACAGAAACTATCACACAGTATTTAAGAATAGGCCTTAGGGTATGTTATTGGCTGTGAGCATAAAACCATTTTGTCCTGTGTTCTGCAAAGTTTTGCTGTGTATATTTGATAAATGATAGCATGGGTGATGCAAGGTAGGTATCTGTTCTTGTCTAGAGCTATGATTCCTCCAGGGACAGTGAGCTACCTTTTTAGTACCCTAACAAATTCGGAAAGTGAAGGCTGTTGAAATATTCTAGATTAGAGCAATCACTCATACAATATACAATTACCTCTCTGTTAACAGAGGCATTCAGGGAGCTTTGGTACCTGAGACAATGGATAGTTCTTATTATAAAAAAGGTGAATAGAGTAAGTATTGGAGAACATTATTGAAAGAAACTAAAACTTCGTTAAGTTTATTAAAATAGCACTGCTTTGATGCCAGGA
>NW_009923251.1:8449-10165 GCF_000696875.1 Nestor notabilis
CTAAATTTTCACTTGTTCTTGTGGCCAGCTTATACGTGTTCCTATGCTATAATTCTCTTAACTTCCATGTTTCCACTACCCTTGTATATACTAATTACAGACAACATTGATTTCCCACAATAAAAAGGATGAGAACAGAATGCCTAACTACTCCTAAGATGAAGTTGATTAGATTGTTGTGCTTGTTTTGGCGTTTTAAAAATTTTTTTAATTTTTTTTTTTTTTTTTTTTTTAAATAAGTACTTATTTGAAGACAAAAGGAATTTCCCTTTCCCTTGTATTAGCTGAAGCTTAGTGAAGGCAAATCAGGCCATAGTTAGCACTATGGATGGCATATCTGGTGATCTGAGGTGAACTTCTGGCTCTGTAACTTCAATTCTGACTGTGTAAGAATATCAGTCATGGTGTTTTTTAAACTCATTTGTGCTATAAAACAGTACAGTCACATTTTACTGGGGAAAGAGAACCAGTGTAGATTTAGGATTTATATAAGTGCTCTGAACATAGAAGATTCCCAGTTTATTACAGAGACTGAAGCTAAATTGGATTATGCCGAGAAGAACATTTCAGCAAGAATACAATTTGCAACAGCAATTCCTAGTAGGTTTTGGAAGGTGGTCTTTAGCACCTGATCAAACTGCAATTTTATGAAGGAGAAATGACCATGGGTTTTTAGGAAGAACATTATGTTGAAAAATATTTTGTAATATTCTGATTATTTCCTCTGGAAGAAAATGAGCTTTAGCAGTTCTGTGCTGAAGCAAAATGGCTCATGAGTAGCACTGGGTAATTCTGTTCATTCTATTAAACAGGGTATGTGACAGCAAGGGCTTCTCAGGACCAGAGTTTCAGAGAATGTATTTCTTTACTCTCTGAAGCAGAATCCAGTCAATCATCAAGAGAAAAGGAAGAGTTTGCTCTTGCCTTGTAAAAGAACTACTAAATATAGTGTCCTTATAAATTTTGCAAAACAGTAAGGTGAAGTCTCGTATGGGATTTTTTTCTTTGAGTTTTCTAGTTCCTCTCCTCTGTGGACACCCATACATACTGTTACACATTTATGTGCAAACAGGTTTTTCTAAACACTATTGCAGTTCAAATGACCATTTGTTTATTTTTTTTTAATGGCTACTTAAGTTTCTGAAAACATAAAAGTCAATGATCACATGAAAAACTAAAAGAAAATTGCCTCTTTTGTGCTGTTTGGATTGGAGATAGTTCTTTTTATAGCAAGGACAAAATTGGCATTTAGTATTTCAAAAGTCTGTTTTTTAAATACTCGGGGGGGGACTAATTGTAAAAGTATATAGCTGACTTAACGTATGAATAAGGGAGGTGGGAAAAGCACGGTCTCAAGGTAGTCTGTGATGAGGCTATAAAGCCCCTCAAATTTTGGCTGCAGAAAGATAGCCTTTCCCTTCTTGTTTTATTCCTGTTTCTCTTTCCAACCAAGGATTTTCTGCTGGCTTGCTTTGTATGAAGAAGGCTGGACCATAGTAATCTTAACCATTTTGGACTTGTGTAATGAGTAGACTTAGTTTCTGCGCACCTCTTTGACCCAGCTTCTTATTTTGTAATCTTTCCCTTGTGAACAACTTCCTCTATCTCTGCTAACAACTTACAGTCTGAAGATTCTATGTGGTTTTTGGTAACAAGGATGTCTTGTGCAAAGCATTCAGCACTGTCCACACAATATCCTTGTCTCTAAATTGGAGA
>NW_009923252.1:0-1215 GCF_000696875.1 Nestor notabilis
GGGGGTTGAGATCACTTTTCTCTCCCTTTTTGGCTCCAAAAGGGCCGGTTTTCTCCTCAAAACCAGCGGCAAAGCCCCAAACATCCGGATTTGGGGCAAACACACACTTTTGGGCCGCGGGTTTTTGGGCCGCAGGCGCCCGCGGCGGCTCCGGACCTGCCCCTTTTCAAACGCTGCCCCTTTTTGGGGGCAAACCCGGCGAGTTTGGTTCATTTGGAACCTTCGGCTTTGGGGTTGTTTTGGCAATCACCAACCTTCCGGTCACCGGCACTTTGGGCAAAGGCCCCCAAATCCTTTCGGTTTCACCCAAAAAGCAGCGATTTCCAGCAGCACGTGCAAGAGTTGGGGCAAAAACCAGCGGCTTCCCCCTCTTTTCCTGCCCCAAAATCCCTCTTTTTAACACGTTTTCCCCCTTTTTAACACGTTTTCCCCCTTTTTTAGGGCATTTTCCCCCTTTGCAACACATTTTTCCCCCTTTTTAGGGCATTTTCCCCTTTTTGACCATTTCTTGCCCCGTTTTAGTGCGTTTTCTCGGTTTTTTTACCATATTTTTAGGGCGTTTTCCCTTTTTTACCACTTTTTTGCCTCTTTTTAGGGCATTTTCCCTCTTTTTCACCATATTTTTCCTTTCAGGGCATTTTCCCTTTTTTTACCACATTTTGCCCCTTTTTTACCACATTTTGCCCTTTTTTTTACCACGTTTGCTCTTTTTTACCACGTTTTCCCCCTCTTCTTGTATTTTCCTGCTTTTTAACACATTTTTCCCTTTTTTGGGCGTTTTCCCCCTTTTCACCACATTTTGCCCCTTTTTAGGGCATTTTTCTCTCTTTTCACCACGTTTTTCCCCCTTTTTAGGGCATTTTCCCCCTTTTCACCTCATTTCTTTCCCCTTTTCACCACATTTTTCCCTCTTTTTCACCAAATTTTTCCCTTTTTGAGGCATTTTCCCCCTTTTCACCACGTTTTTCCCCCTTTTTAGGGCATTTTCCCCCTTTTCACCTCATTTTTTTCCCCTTTTCACCACGTTTTTCCCTCTTTTTCACCAAATTTCTCCCTTTTTGGGGCATTTTCCCCCATCCACCTTTTGCGCACGCTCCTTTTTGCGACCTTTGCACCCAAAATGAACCATTTCCAGCTCCTTTTCGCTTGGGCTCCTTTTCCCAAGCACCCCTTAAAGGCGCAGAGACAAGTTTGAGGGGGGGGGGTTTGGCTCTT
>NW_009923252.1:1440-1758 GCF_000696875.1 Nestor notabilis
TAAAGGCCCAGAGACAAGTTTGAGGGGGGGGGTTTGGCTCTCCCCCCCCCCTCCCCCCCACAAAGCGGCTGTTGTGGAGAAAAAGGGTTAACAAACCCCCCTAATTTTGGGGCAATTTACTCCGATTTTGGGGTTCAAATGCCGAACTCTTGGGACTTACCACCGAATTTATTGAAGCCACCACGCTCACCACCGCTGAGGAGATAAATTAGAAGATAATGAAGTTTTTAAGCCCCTGCCTGAGCTTCCAAAACGAGGGGGGGAAAAAAAAACAACGAAAACAAGGCAAAAAAAAACACAAATGAAAGAAAAAGAACC
>NW_009923253.1:0-42139 GCF_000696875.1 Nestor notabilis
TATCTATATTTAAAGATAATTTATCTATTAATAGATATTTAAGATTATTTATTTATAAATTATCTTTAATGATAATTTAAAGAAACTAGCATTTCTATCAGCTGGCAATGAATGCATGATTTCTTCTGGTCTAATTTTTACTTTCTTGTTTCTCAAGTGAAATGTTAAAAAGTATGACACAGCTTTATTGCTTTGTAACAAAAATAATGCCATTACAATGACAAAAATCAAACTATTTGCCAAAACCATTACCTGTTTTGTTACCAGGAATGGTTTTGGCAAATCTATTTGGCAAGCTATGATCTCTTGGTCTACCAGGAGATTATAGCTTATTGTCATTGCATGTACACCATGTGTCTGAGGCACTTCGGGAGGCAAACCAAATTTTGGAGGTGAGTGCAAGCTGAATGAGCAAGATCATATGCAGTAGGATTTAAAAGATTTGAAATCCCAAATCTACAAGACTTTATACCTGGATATAGAATATGTGAGTAGCTCTTGCTGGTGGTGCCTCGAACTGCCAGTAGTTTGCAGCTGAGGTACTCAGGTGTTTGCATTAAGTGCATCATTACTTTTGTGGTGGCATAATCAGTGACCGAAGAGTCTTACTAAATGCATGAAATAGCAAGCACCACACTCCCCAAGAATGAATTTGGAAAGCTGTCTCTGTTATATATTACTGAAGACTGAGGTAGTGGGGCAATAATTAATAAACTGCTAGAAAGCAGGGAAATTTCATACCTAAGAATGTTTTCAGTATGTGCCAAGAAAAGGGAATGTAACTCATAGATTAACGTTAATGCAGTCTCTACTTAAAGGTGGTTAACTCATAAAAGCTAGTTTAAGGATAGTAGAGATCTGTTCTGAATGCTTTGTAAGTACAAAAGAAAGTTCATTGTTTTTTTTTTCCTCTTCTTTACACAAGGCTGCAGATTCATCTTCTAACTTTTGTTATTGTCATGCTCTTGCATCAAACTAATACACAGTTTGACTTCAAAACTATTTTTTTCATTTTGATGTCTTTGGATATCTTGAGTCTACATATCCTACCTAGTAACCTGAGTGTAATCTGTGTATCAAAACACATCATCTTCTCAGTTTATTGGAAGATTAGCTTAAGCCTGTTTTATTATTATTATTAATAGTTCCTTAGCTGCTCTGATTATATGAGTTTGTGACTTTTGATTTGTGTACCTTAAGCCCCTGTTGAATTCATTAGTTTAGCAGTGGGATTAGGCTAAATAGAACAGGATGCTAAAGAAGGAAAAAAAGGTAAAGCCTTCCTCTGAATACTGGATAGATCTTGTTCTATGTAACTATTTATTTTCTTTCATCTCGTACCTTTGTGGTTCTGTTATTTTTTCTGTCCGACTTGTATTCTTATCTGCATTTTTCACTTCTTCTCGCTTTTCCCTTCATTATGCAAATAGATGTCTTGAGATTAATATTTTTTCCTTCAGTGTCTTTTAAAGTACATTCTTAGTTTCCTCATACATTAGATGCATTAAATTCTTTCTGACATAACATTAACCCTTGATTAAATTACAGCCCTGAATTCAATTGGGTGTCATGTAGTCTTGGATAGTTGTAAAGCAACTGTTAGTTTTATAATGCTAACTTAAGTTTCACTTTGCTTTCCACTAAGCATTTTGTAGGAAATTCCTTGTAGGAAAAAGGTTTTCTTTAGTGCAGGTTGTCTTGCAAAATGGTTACATATGCGGTGTTAAAGGAAAAGCAATAGAGACACACCTATTTTTTTTTTCTTGTACTGTATCTTTAAGCCTAACCTAGTGATGAATCTCCCTTATAATCATCCCTGAAGTACACACCAACCAAAGTGTTCCTTCCTCCTCTATAAATGAATTGGTTATAGTTGTTATCCTCAAGCTTAGTGCTTGCTATCATGATAAAAATCTCATCAGCTTCTTAACTGGTATTTAGTGCTGAAGCCAAATTCATCTGTTGCCATTGTGCTGATACCAGCAAATTAGACTAAGAATTATTTAAGTCCTTCTTTGGTGAAAACTGCATTGGTTTTCTAAAGCAGATCTCTGTCTCATGAATGGGAAGCTCTTAAATGAACTATAAGAAAATTTGGGAAAAAAAAGATCCTTTTTATTGCAAACTTACTTTTATTGTTACTTCATTTTAGGTAACATTCAAAGCATCAAGATACTCTGTTTCACCAGACTTAAGATTTGTTCTTCTTGCATATGATGTTAAACAGGTAAGACAATTATTCATAATTTAAGAGCCCTTAAATCCAAACTCTGAAACCCTTGTTGTTTTGTATATTTCACTTGTGATTTCACATTAGATGATTAATTTACCTGATTTCTCCTCCCAAAACCTTCTGATGCAATTCTGGTGAAATGTATATTTAAGCATGTGCTGAAAAGTTGTCAGTTGAGGTAAATTGTCATGGCTCCTCTGAAGTGTCACACTGGTTTTTGTAGTAGAGTTTTCATAACCTTTAAACTGTTACCAACTGGTTATGTTAAAGCCTGTCTTTTGATATCCCTTCTGTTTTAGGCAGTTGTACATGTCATTTATGGATTTTACTAAAAAAAAAAAATCTAGACTGATTCATGTAATGGAATTTTTGTGGTTGTCTTCAGTAGTCTGAAACCTGATAGTCTGAAAGTCTCTTGGAGTATATAATTCTTTGTTTCTCATAGTATTTAGAGATTTTGTGAGCTATTATGTTGCCAGAGTTCCAATCAATAGTACTATGTAGAGTTTTGAAAACTAAATCTTTGGACACAAACAGAAATGAAAGTGTTTTTATGAATTTCCTCTGTGCATATTGGTGTTTGTATAAAAAGAGCTATTTAAATATGAACTGTTCTTCATTACAGAATAGTTCTGGATTGGTAGATTCAGTGATCATTCAATCAAGTTTGAGTTGTTTTGTTTTGGTTTATTTTTTAATTTTGGAACAGTAAAAATTTACAAATACCTGTTAATACCCATTACATTATTATCACCTTAACATGGCCTTCACATGAAGATTGCTGTTGTTTATTACATTATGCTACAGTATAGCAGTTTACTTACTGTTTTGTATTGGTAACTGATAACACAATAGCTGTGTGTTGTGGATTTAAATTCTTAGAACAATAAATATTCCTTTCCAAGTCAGTATACAATTTCTTCTGTCCTCCTGGTAACATTGCTGTATTGATCTATATACCAGCAGCTTTAATAATTGTGTCTGCAAACTGGAAAATGCAATGAAAGCTGATCTGAAATATTCTAAAGGTGTTGAGGTAAAATTATTCATTTACTTGGTACTAAATCCAAGGGTATTCTTTAGTAATTCTAGTGGATTCTGGATTAAGTCCTTTTACAACATGCATATATGAATAAACTAGAAATGAACTGCTGTTGTTCATTTCACTGTTTTTTTCTGAAGTGTTCCAGTTTGACTCCTGCCTGAAAAATACATGCTCCTTGCTGTTTTCCTTCTTGATTGCTTCTCATTATGTGAGAGAGGAATAATTGCTCATACCGACTTAATTTTCTCATTTGATCTATTGAAATTTTCATTTTGGATTAGTTTTCATAGTAGTAGCATATATAGCTCACAGAGAAAAATAAGGAAAGTATCCGTTATACTTTATTATATCTAAATGTGGTAACATCAGGGATGAATCCCTGCCCCACAATATAGGTGGCCCATTGACATACACATTGCTTTCAGTGCATGCTGAATATACCCTTTGTGGTAGCATTCCTTTTCCATATTTCTTTATTGGTTTTGTTGCAAAAAGAAACTTGTCCTTCCGTTTACAGACCTGTTGCTGGTAGTTACTTAGAGGGATGAGGTTTGAAGCATTTATGCTTTGCACTTAGCCATTTCCTTTTTTCAAGTATATTAACAAGAAGTAATTAAAATGGGAAATGAACAGGTTTACCAAGCAATTTGTGGTGGTAGTATGGGTGGCTTTGGATGAGGCTTGTAATGCTTATGCTTGAGTGCTCATGGCTTTCAAAACAGAAATATGTTGCAATTGTTGCATCCTCTAGAAGTAGTTAGTGGTGATGGTGCTGAAATTGGTTAATAGCTGGATGTTGTCAGTCGGATATAAATAATAATACTATTGAAGTCTCTTACCTCCAGAGAAGAATCTGTTGCTTAGGGTGTAGAGGGAAAAAAAACCAAAAAGAATACAAGACGATTTTTTTCAGAAGTTGCTATCATGTACAGTAATATACAGAAGTATATTATTGTGAATATGTGGTAAAAAGCCTTTTTTCCCTCCAAATTTACTGGTTCTTGGGATATTTGTTAGGCTGGTGAGGCACTTCTCTTTTCTCAAGGTCTGTTGGCGAAAAGTATGCAATGCTTTGGAAAGCCTCTTTATTTCTGCATGACTTGTGATTCCTAATAACATGAAGGGCTAAAATGGTATTCATTGTTCTTGGCGCTTCTCTTTTTTTTCTATTTCTTCTTTTTTCTTTTTCTCTCAGTCATAGACAGATTTATTGGGTCTGGATGAGAGAAAATCCACCTGTATTCCTTACTTCTACCCCTGCCTGTTAACTATAAATTATTAAATTTACTTCCTAAAAAGTGAAAATTAATATTAAACAGCAAACTTAATTGTAGATTTTCAAGATCAGTTTCAGTAGAATCAGGCCAGATTCTTTCTTTGTATCTCATTTGAATGTAACTTTTTACGAAACAGGATCTGCCTATTGTCATGTGTTAGAATACACGATTCCGTGTTCAACAACACCCAGTTCAACGAACTGCAAGTAACTTACTGTAAGCATTTAATTAATCTCACCATCTTTTATAGATTGTCACAGACCCTTGGACTTTAGTACCTTTGTTTGCCCCCTTTTTTTTTTCTTGTTGTGGTTTAGGTGTATAATTGCACTTTAATACATTCGATGGGATTTCTCCTTTTTCAGACTGTAATGACTTTGAGGTTTTAAAATTATAATAGTTGTTTACATACATTAATCTGTGTTCTTTGTAACATTCAGTAATACAGCTGGAACAGATTTATTAATCAACAGTTTTATAAATAAGCTAGTGTGTTTCAGCAGAACAGATTGGAGAAAAATAGACAAATGTTTCTTCAAGTCATTTTGTCATGAAATTGTAATTAGAAATGAGGTTATTTTGATGTTTGGATTAAAAATAAATGTTGAATTAAATAGTTGAATATTTATTTTACTTTTGTCAGCATTTTCTTTAACCTATTTTATGCTTGGAATGGCAAACTTTAATTAAATTTGCAGTTCTTTCAGCACAATTAAGAGTGTCCTCTATGCATAACGGGACATAAATCTGCATGAAAATAAGCCATCTTTGAATACAAAAGTAATAATTAAATGAATCATTTAAATCGTGCTTAACAGAATGAACAAAACCATTTCATGTGGCATAGCAGCTGTTTTGATATAGCTCTATAAAACTCATATGGAAGAAAATTCCTTTGCTAAGGAATTCAAAGTATTGTAAATTGGTTTCTGGACAACAGATTCCCTCCATCTGTCTGGCTTTTTATTTTTTGACAGAAGGCTGTGGCAATTTCAGAGGTACTTTCTATGTGTTCTTTGCATGTGTTCTTTGCTGCAGTACTCCATATTTCTCCATGCTTCTGAAATGGTTTTATCAATTTTCCAAGGTTTTTTACTTTACCAAAACTTGCATGGATCAACTATGTGTAGTTCAGACTTTCTTTCTGTCACTCACCGTAATTTGGTTGACATCACTGAAAAAGTCTCATTTTGCAAGGCAACAGATCAGTAAGTAGGAACTTAATTTGAGCAATGAACACATTCTTCCTGAATGTCCTGCCATCCTGATTCTTCTGGGACAGTGTGAACACAGCAGCAGGGAAACCATTGAAGGTATTGTATGACAAGAGGGATCAGTTTTGCAGTGCTACATCTTTATGATTTTCCTTTGAAGATTGTCAAGGTATGAGCAAAGAATGTGACACTCTGAGAGGCAGAGCATCTAAGCCAGTTGAAATTTCCAGAGGAAAGGTTATTTCACTACTGCTTTTAATAAGGACAGTGTTAAAATAACGTTTAAAATTTTTCTCACTCTGCTGGTGGTGGCATTGACAACTACCAGAACCTGATTTATAGTTCTGATTAGAAAATGGAAATTAGACACTCTGTTCCTAATGGTAAAGAATGGGGCAGTAAATTTGCAATTTGCAGTGCAGTGAGCACTAAGAGCGGAAGAAATTCTTTACCATTGGGGAACTTCAGTGTCTGTCAGCAGAAGGTTATGCCTTGCAAGTTATTCCTGGAGTCCATGTGAAATAAAGATAAGTTTTATTCTAGATATCTGTTGGTTTTTTGCTGAGATATCATAGGTGTGATCTCTCCATACTCTTGCTAGAATATGCCACAGAAGAAGTAAATATAATCAGTTCCTCTCTTTCATTGTAAACTCCCTTTTTTCCTCACTTGATTTAATAATCCCTTCCTACAAACTGTCCTTTCCTTCTGCCTGCTTTCAAATCCCTTTTGAATTCCAACTTTCAGGAATTTTTCCTACTTTATCCTCTTTACTATTACTAATTCATCATTTTCTGCCTTCAATGCAAGATGAATTATGTAGGATTTTTTAGCTCTTGGTTCAGAAATGTGCTTAAAGAACAGATTAAAGTTTAGCTCTAGTTTAGAAGCATAAGCATTTATACACTGTCTAAAAAGGAAATGTATTCCTGAATTAAGACTTCAAAATGTAATCTTTTTTAGATAGAGCATTTAATGTAACAATGTATTTAGCTTAAAACACTTTGAAAATAGCTTTTAATAATTTTTATGGAAAGATCAGAATGAAGAGTAATCCAATCCTCTTGAGAAAGTTAGGAGAAAAATAGTTCTAGATCTAAACATCACTCATGTAGTAGAAATTTTAAATAATTCAAAAGTGTTTCTACATATTTCTAGTTTAATGTATTGAAGTAAAGAAGAGATTTCAACAGAGTGTCTGAAGTAAAGAAACCCCAAGAGAATGAAGTTACTTATCGGCTGTGTGGAGCTGATGCCTGTCATCACTTTGCTGCTATAATATCTATTTTTTGATAGGGAGTACTGACCATAGTCTACAGCAAATGAGGGTGAACAGCAACATGTAACATGCTCATCAAGCCTTTAGAGATTGTCTTTGGTACTGGCTTACTTGAGTGCACTGAAAAGATCTTCAGGAGTTTGTCCACAGATTAGAAGAATCCATGAGGGGAAAAACTAATGAAGTCTTGAATTATGATTATCTGTCCTCGTTAGGAGACTATCTTTCTACCAATTAGGTAGAAACTAAATGTTCAATTGTCTGTAATCTTCTTGGTCAGTGAAATTAATTATTGGATTTTTTTAATGCAAAATTTAAAGGATAAAGAAATTACCTTGCATTATGTCTCATTTTTAATTAAGACACCATTTGATGTTAAGTTTTGCAGGTGTTTTCAGCAAGATAGTTTATACAGTGCTTATGAAAATCTGAGTTTGAAGAGCATTGTCTGAAGTACCACGTAATGGTTGGAACCAAATACAATAAAGGTGAAACAAAATCTGTCTTCTAACACATGGAAACAATATTTTCCCAACTAGATTATTCCATACAAAACAATAACAAAAGACTTCTTAAACAAGCACTGATCTGGACAACATTTTATCCAGTGCTCTATAGGAAGTAAAGATCTGAAATAAAATTCATACTATCAACTTTTTCCTTCAGAAACGCATCCTTCTTTAGATAAACCTGTTTTTCATGTGTATTTCCTTAGGTCCTCAGGATGATCTTTCATTTGTTTGTTTTGAGATAAGTCCAGAAGCAAATCGTGCATGTGCATGCTCAGGAACTTATGAGATCATAAATAGAAATGTGATCGAGACACAACTTCCCATTTATCTTTATCTCTTGTCAAGAACACAAATGACTATTTTTTTATCAGCTTCAGGGCAGTGACAAAAAAATAAGTCAGATCCAACCCCAAAATTTGAAGTTATATCTTTAAAAATATTTTTGTGATATATTTTATTCCTCTCAAGTATAACACGACTAGGTATTTATAAAAGTCAGATATTGAGCAATTCATGGAAGTGGGATGCTCAGATTTTCCCCTTGTAAATGCTGTTGTTTGAGTTGGAGGTTTAGCTGGACAGATTAGAATTTGTTAACATAATAGTTAGGCTGTAGGTGATCTTGGCATGCTACTCATCTATTACATATATTTTACTTTATTTTATATATAGTTCCACAGATACACAAGGCATTTTAAAGATAGAAAAAGACAAGGTCTTTGCCTGTGGAGATAGTGTTTGTTCTTTGTAGTAAAATCTGGCTAAATGAATTTGATGATACTATGTGCTATCATGAATTATCCCATAGGAGTGAGTGTTCTTATGAGTGCATTTTGTCACACTTCTCTCCAGGGTTTTGTCTAAATTATGTGACAAAATATGATAAAACCCAGTCCCCATAAATAGAAGATGGGGAAAATAGAGTGTATTTTATGTTGAGAGTTGTGGGCATTGATGTTTGGTTAGCATTTGTCTGATAAGCTGCTTTTTCATGTTTCATCCATGTTGAATTCTAGTCCTGTGCAGACAGCATACGACCTTACTACTTCCTAGAAGTAGCAGATCTATACCTGGAGTATCTGCATATCTTTTGAATTATTTGTCTTTATATATGCATTATTATATTTACATTATTGGCATATTTGTGATAGGATGATGTGGCTGCTCTCTGCCAAGGCATTACTATGATCACCCGCAGAACAGGAGGTGAACTGTCACAATATCTTCTTTTAAAAAAATTCTGAACCAGAAAGGTAAGGAAACCAGAATACGATTTGGATGCTTCCACTGTGTTTTCAAATCCAATATGAAAGCTATCATGTCATATACATGTCCACTTACCTATTTGTCAGAAGAGTTTTTTGAACTTGTTCTAGAAAGTTCTTGATTTCATCAGCTGACACATTGATTCATATATGCGGGTTCAGCCTTGTTTAACAGTTCAAAAAAATAGATCACACTCAACTTTTCATAGGAAATAAGACAAGCTGTTCCTGTTTTTCAAGTAACTTAATGTCTCTCTCTGTTTCGTTTGTACTTGCAGGATTGTTGTTCAATCTCAAGTTTTATAAGTAAACAAAATAAGTTCTTCTAATTTAGGCAGAAGATGGCTCTTTTTCTCATTCGGAATTGCTAGAGTTGAAAAAATCACAATTCATGTTTTCAACTTCTCTTTCAAAGACAGTATTGAAAAAAGAACATTGGATTTTGCTATTGTTCAGTAAAAAGGGTTTCTAGGGCATTTAGCTTTTCAAAGAAAATGCTTATTGACAAAAAAGTATTTATTTTCAACATATTGTCATTCTTATCTAGTATGAATACTGTTATTTCAGGAAGGCTTAGGTAGTGTCCAGCTGTGTTTAGAAGATCCAGCAGTTTAGAAACTCAGTCTTAATATAACTGATTTTCACATGGTCGTATTCCTACATCACATAATAATCCATGGGGACTGGAATTTCTGTGTGCTAATGCTATATTAATAGGCAATATTACACTATTTGTCATCAGCTCTCTTAATTTTATATAGTGTAAATTCTGGCTTCTGCTGTGAAACTGCCAACCCTATCACATTCCCCCCTATTTCTCTTTTGTGCATTGATAATACACAGAATGTCCTAGATATGTCCACTGTAAGTGAAAGGTTTGTCCATCACAGCCTGTAGGCAAAAAAAGCTCTGTGTTTAAAAGGTGGGTTTTTTTTAATATTCCACTTATCTCTTGATACAGTCTGTTGTGTGTAGTAATGATGTTACCAGAAATAGTTTACAAATGAAAACTAGTTTTACGTTTATATCGTACTATATTTATTTCTTTAAAAGATGAGATTCTAGTGATATTTTAATCAAATATCTGTGAAAATAAGGCTTCCTTGGCAATGCTGAATAAAACAAAACAAAACAAGGTTTTGGTTTGTTTTGTTTTCTGTTTTTTGTTTGTTTTTTTTTTTTTGTTTTGGTTTGTTGGGTTTTTTTTGTTTTTTTTTTTTTAGTTAAAAAAAAAGGACAACCTGAATAAATAACAGGGCAAGGACTGTTAGGAGTCCTAATTGGAGACTGTACTGGTTAGCTGTTAGAGGATGGGAAAGCTGAACAGAGCTTTAATTTGGATTAAGACCTGACAGAACTCACCACAAGCAAGTAGAGTCATGTGATACACCCATCTGTTTTAAGAACTTCCTTGTTCCATGCTCCCAAGAAATAATAATTCCCTTCCTTGCTACCTAGAGAATACAGCCTGAAAGAATATTTTACACATCTTAGTTTTGACAGTTTTTACCATGAGTATGAATCATGGTTAGTTCAACTGCTACACTTATTGATTTCTCAGATACAGGAGCTGACTCACATCAAATACAGTGAATAAATGACTTCTGAGGAGCAAAATCACTTCATAGATCTGACTGACCCATTATGTTAAAATATTTTACTGAAAATGCCATGTATGTTTTTTATGATGTAGATATCAGCATGTTCCATAATGACTCATTTGAGATCTAACTTATACATACTCTTTCTGTATGTCCTGAAAATAAACAAGATTGAATTCTTAAAGGACAGCTGTCTTACAAAATGCCTACAGTCCAGTTCATGTGTTCAATGCACTTAGAAAATCCAATTTGAACAATGGGATTTTTCTTTGGTTTTATTTCATTTTTCATAATATCTTCTATCTGAAATTCAATACTAATGTATCTTACTGAGAAATGTGGTATGCATTATAGCTTTCTCATTAAACTTTTAAATAAGAGACCGTTAGTATTGATAAATGTAATCCCAAATGGTCACTTAATCTTAAAATAGTCATTGATCGTGCATTCAGGGTTTTAGTCTTGCAGCCAAACTCGTATATGTTGTTAGTGATCATGAATTTTATACCAGAAGGAATTAACATCTTTCTTTGGCTGCAGTGTTATGAATTAGATTTACAAACTAGGAATGACTTAGTGAGTTTCTGTTCTTTTCTAAATGCAACAACATTTGTTAATAAATCTTCTCAGATGCATTTGATATGTGAAATAGAATGCTTAAGCACAGTCTAGAAGCCCAAAGCTTTTATCTTTTGAAGTATTTTGTCTTTGACAGTTAAAAATAATTTTTAAAATAGAAATTAAGAGTCAGAGTTATTCCACAGCATTGATTGGTGTGCTAGCATGTGGTTGAAGTCACATTAATAGCAGAGATATTGGAGGCGGGGTTAATATCTTTCGAAAAGCTAAACCAAATCTCTCTGTAGAGGAGCTCATTCATACATGAGCTTGTTTTCACATTTATACATGCATATATTTAAATATAGGTTGAAATATTTATTCTAAAATAACCTAGAATTTAAATAACAATCTGGAAAAGTAGAGGAATGTACAAAAAAAAGTGTCAGTGATGCTATCTTGAAATTAAAACTCCCAAACATTATATGCATATCTTATTTCATTTGTTAAATGCAAGCAAGCATAATTAAACTTCGCCCAGAGAGGCTGTGTGCTTTCAGGACCCAGCTGGACGAAACCCTAGGCCATGTAGTTTGTATTCAGTATTGACTCTGCTTTGTGCAAATAGCTGGACTAGTGACTTCCTAAGATGCATTCAGCCTGAGTGACTGTGAGTCAGTATTATCACGTCAGCAGTATTCCCCCTTGAGATAAAGATTCCTGAGACAAAAAAAAGCCCCACTTTTATATTTTGGAACAGTTCCCAAGAAAGTGTCAAATGTCTACCAAAATACCCAGTTTCATTAAGTGCCAAATAATACATAAATATTCCTTAAACCATTCTCAATAGTTTTAGTCATCTTTTTCTTTTATGATCACTTAGATTCTTAATCTCCACACGTATCTATACCTGTGTGTATATGAGAAATCTCATCCTCTGCCTCTCCAGATACGTCAATGGATACAGTTCTCACTAAATCAGATTTGGTTGCAAGAAGCTCTGAAATGTTTGTGCTCTGCAAAATGAGGAAAATCAGATATAGGAAAAAAAACTAAGCCCTGACTGAATGTTCACAATTACTTCTTATGATGATGAAATAGTCAAACAGGCTGGTCAAATCTAGAAACTAATTATTCTAAAATGTGAAAAGGGGAAAAAAAATCTGCTTTTTCAGTTATTCTGCATAATTCTGTCCTTAGCAGCCACACATATTGAATAATAATTAAATTTTGCTTAAAATAGACAAATTGGAAAAAAAATAAGTGACTTAAAAAAAGATCATAGCAGTGGGTAAGACTTGCAACTGCTTTTTAATTCTAAATTGCAAGTTCCTGATCAGAATAATCTTGATGCAAAAAATGAAAGTCTAACTGTAACATTTTAATGAGTGTAGTCTTGAAGTAGAAACTTCTTGTATTGTGCATTCACTCATATTGCTTGGGGGAGGTGGCTTTTTTGTTTTCTGCTTTTCATAAGAAGAAAAAAAAAAGTAGGTTGAAATTTAAAATTTTGACACCTTTTTGGAACAAATTAGTCACTCCAAAGACAAGTTCAAGTGTCAGTGCCTGTAGTAAGGATAACCTGTAACAATGACAAATGGTCCAGGACATAAGCAAACATGTTTAAAAGCTGTCCTGTAGAGGATATTTGCTCTTCCTAAATGCCTATGCAAAAATGATCTTGAAACTGGAGTGTGTTCTGTGCCATGGGAGCTCCAGAGCTGCTTGTCATATTACAGAGAACCAGTGTAAATCATAGAATTTGGAAAGGACCTTAAGATCATCTAGTTCCAATCCCCCTGCCATGGGCAGGGACACCTTCACGCTAGACCATGTCACCCAAAGCTCTGACCAACCTGGTCTTGAACACTGCCAGGGATGGAGCATTTACCACTTCTTTGGGCAACCTGTTCCAGTGCCTCACCACCCTCACAGTAAATAACACAGTAAAGAACAGAAATTCATCAGAATTTAATTTTCTTCCACAGTCTTTCCCTGTGCAGGCAATATCATTAACTTTATCTAGGTAGCAACCTTTATCTTGCAGACACCTAAAGTGCCTATCACTTCTGAACTTGATGAAAATGCCATTAAAGTCAGTGGAACATTTCCCATTAACTTTAAAATGGACTTCTGGATCAGCTTTTGTTTACCCATTGCACAAATGCAATAAAGTCATCGCTGTAGTGTGACAGCATCAGCACCAGGCAGGTGGACGATGAATAAGGCACAGTGTGCCACCAGGATTTTCAGCAGGCTCTTGTAGAGGGTAGATTTATCAATGTTTTCAGAGGCTCATCTGTGCTGAAAGTCAGCCTTTAGGTCTGTAGGTTGTTTGCACCTTTGTGAACATTAGTCATCTTGCTTCCCATAGTGTTCCCTCTCCTTAGGGAGTGTACTGACAGCTTGCTGTCATCATCTTTATTTTCCATAGCATTTTGGGTGCAATTCACTTGGCCCTATGCACTGTCAGTTTGTAGTAGCCAATGCTACTTCATTTTTGTCCCAGGTGTGCTACTGAGTCAGCAACCCTAACAGTAATGAAAGTTTTAGTACAGCAGTATAATGAAGATTTTAAAGGACATGGTGTTAAATGTGCTTTTATCTCATCAAAATGTTATTGAGGTTAAGGGCAGATCATTGATACTAATGTAACCTTTTTTTGGAGGCTTCTTTCAGATAGTGGATTGTGTAAATAACGTACTGTGGAGGCCTTACACTTTGTTATGAGGTTTATATTTGTCATATAGTGATGTTTGTGAATGTTGGTCAAAGTTGAAGAGTATTTTCTTCAAAAACCTGAGAGGAGGTTGTACTGAGGTCAGGGTCAGTCCCAAGTGGTGAGTGATAGGTCAAGAAGTAACAGCCTCCAGCTGCACCAGGGGAGGTTTAGATTGGATATTAGGAAATATTTCTTTACCAAAAGGGTGATCAGGCTGCCCAGGGAAGTGGTGGAATCACAATCCCAGGAAGTGATCAAAAACTGTGTTGATAAGGCTGTTAGTGACATGGTTTAGTAGTGGACTTGGCAGTCCTGGCATAATGGTTGGACTTGATGATCTTAAAGGTCTTTTCCAACCGAGTTGATGCTATGATTTTGTAATGATTTCTATGAAAATGTTGTGCTATCTTAACCTGACGTACCAGGAAGTCTCAGGTTACCATTATGGTTGAAGAATTTACTTGAAATAATTTAAATATACTGTAGTTAGACTTAAATTAGCAAGCTGAAGTGGTACTTACTGTTTTGGTAGGGAGCAAATGGCTATTTCTTTGTTATTTTTTTCCTTAGCCTAAACTTGTATCTTTTAAGTTAAATAAGGCTTTTGTATGAATTTTAGAGAACTTGGATCAGTCTTATTTTTGAGGTGATGATTCTTTTTTCCAGTCTCAACCCACATGTGAGCCCATAATGCTGTACTTAAGGTTCTGGAGTCTCAATGATGTGAAAAAAAGGTGTTTCTCTAATCATAGAAATATTCTGCATAGTAGCTTTTGTTCGGAGATCCCTAAGTGACATGAAAGAGTTCATGAGTCATACCTCTTAAGAGTCCTACAAAGATGTTTTTAAATTGGAATAGGTTATATATTTATAGACTTAGATATTTTATACTTTAAATGATGCAGGAAAGTTCTATTTTATCAGTATATCTATATTTTATTTTTTTTTTTTTTAAAAAAAAAGCTCAGTTGGACACTTTCATGATTAACTACTGGTCTACTTCATGATGCATTTTTAGGCCTAATTATTCAGTTTGTTAAAAGATTAAGAGCATTTGCAGTGGATGGTTGGTAAGACTTCCACATAAGAAGCTTAAAACCAATTAATCTAATATAGAGACACATAAAATCGAAATATAGCAAATAAGTCAAAAGTTTGGTTTGCAACATCCTGAGACATGTAAAAACTAGAAGTCTCCAAAACTAGAACTCTCTCAGACTATCAAGCTGAGAGAAGAAATTTTTATTAATAATATTTCTCAGGAGTGGAATTTCACTGTGAGTCTCAGCTGCAGTATTCATTACAGCAGCCATCTGCTTTGGCAGTCCCATAATTTCTTTTTTCAGTATGTCAGATGAAGTTAAAATCATCATACAGTGAACAGTGATAGGAAACTAAAAAATCTAAATATAAGCTTGGTATTAAAGTTATCGTAGCTCATCCCAATTTATGTTCTATTTGCATAGTATTCTAAAAATAGAACAACCACATTAACTGTCCTGAATATTCAGTAAAGGCTGTCTATTTTGGTGTTTGCTTTAATTAGTGTTCCAGTAATTTTTGCAACCTTACAGTAAAATAGGATTTTAGAACTTTTTGTTAATGTGACAAACGAATGGAGAGAGACACAGAACCAGCCAGGGTCACAATTAGGAACAGATTGCGCTATTACTGATATCCAATGATATGTCATTCTTAACTTCTTTTTACTATGTATCTTAGTAGTTTTAAACTTCCAGGTGTTTGCATTTATCCTAGTAATGTGTTGTCCTGCCAGGGAGCATTCCCAAATTCCTCCTGTGTTTTCTGTGTATGCTTCCATAATCAGAACCTTTCAATACCAAGCTATTTGAGAAATCTCACCCCTCTTTTTTTCCCCCCTTTTTCACTTCTAGCTTTTCTCTTCTTGGCTGTCTTTCCTCTGCCTTGTTCAGTGTTCATGAGACTTTAACTTTCTGTTTCTTAATCCTACCCCCTTGAAAATATAATTATGCACTCTCTTACTCCATTTTCCTTTTCTGTCTTTCCATGACAGAGAAACTTCCCTTTTTAAAATATTTTTTGTGATATCAAAAAATCCTCACTTAATCCATATTCTGTTTACTATTTTACTTCTTCTCACAATTAGTAATATCTACTGTCCTTATTACTTCTCTTACATTCGATAGCTTTATAGATAAATTAGTAAATCTTGGGAAATGTGTGGTATGTTCCAGCAAAAAATGGGACACAGTCTCTCTGCAATTTCTTATAATTTGGCTGCATTGTGAGACTGGACCTTAGGAAGTGATTAAATGTGAGAAGATACCTGATTCCAGAACATTGCTCCTTTTGTGGGTTGTATCTCGGGCTCAGAGGTGTTATATGACTGAGATTGGATATATTTTTCTAATGAACTGGGCAGATGGTCTTGTTCTTGCCAAGTGCAGCTAGATAGCATGAAGTACAAGGGTAGCCCAGTTTATTCAAACTCCAGTGCAATGCTTCCATGTGTAGAAATTAATTGTAATATGCAGAATAAAAAATGAATACAGTAGGTGACAAATTCTGACAGCTAAATTTTGTCCTCATTTCCACTTTTTTATGTCTGATGAAGTACTACAAATGGATAACTATTACCAATAGTGGCTAGTATATCTATCAATCTATACATTTACTTATCTTAAATGATAAAATGAAGGTCTATTCATGAGCTATATCTCTTTCAGAAATATTTGAGACTTTTTTTTTTCCTTTTTAACCTCACGATATGTATGATAGTATATTAAATTAGCATAAAACGTTATGATGTCTGCAAGTGATATATGGTCTTGTGTTCTCTTACAATGCATCAAGAATAATGAGTGGTAATTGGTTCCCAACATTGATTAAAGAGCTATTGAGTAAAGTGGAGATGTAGTTTACTTCACAAATGACATATTGAGTTTCATCTCTACTGTATTTGCAACTTTATTGATCTAAACTGAAAATATTTCATGAAAGTATGGCTGGACAGAAATACATGGCACTGCATATAGTTACTCAAGTTAAACTGTGGAAAATATATTACGTTAAAAGGGATTGTTTAAAAGCATCACATAACATCTCCAAAAGAGTTGTCTGTGGATGATCTTAGTGAAACTACATTTTTAGTTGCCATGTCATAAGTTGTGAAGGATCATGGAAAGCACATACTAGTCTCAGGAAGCCTATTCATATCGTTCTGAACATACTTCATTAAGCTTACCTATTTTGTTTTAGATATTATCACCAAAATAAAGGAAACCTGTTGGAAATGACACACTAATCCTCTGTATGTTTTTAAATAGCTTGTAAATAATTATTTTGTTGTTGTTGACTGAGGAAAATATATAAAACACACTTTAATAGATTGAGATCTGTGTTTCTGACGTCTTTCTCATTTATTTACATTATAATTTCTTTTCTGTGTTATCCCTACAAGGTATAAATTCCCATATGCCAAAGGAAAAACAGTTCACTGAGAAGTTTTATTTTGAAAGTGTCATCACATTTTAGAAAATGTTATCCTTAATATTTTAATTTTTTAGAATAAAATGCTTTACCAGCTAGCTTTCTGCATACATTAGAACAACACGGTTGTCTTGAATAACATTTCCCTTGCATTGTTTTTGAGCAGCACATTAAATGACAGCAATGTACTAGAGGCAGTTTGTTCTGATAACAGTCATGGGAAAAAAAAGATCAGTCTTTATCCAGAATTACTAGAAAATTATATAAAAGTATTTTAAGAAAGGTGGAAAGAGATGGATTACCCTAACGTCTTTGCACTCATCTGCACTAAATCGGTATGGCATGGAGATTTGCAAGTCAGTTGATGTGGCCTTGCACAGCAGGGTGCAGAAGTAATAGTCAAGATCCTGAAAGAAAGGGTTAGTTGTGTCAGTGTGTCTTTCTCCTGACAGTTAGTCTCCACTGCATATTTTATACATTTCATGATTTATGGATTGCTTTTGTTTTTGTTTCTTCCTAAGCCATTTTGCTCACCTTTGCTCAAGATGTGAAAAGGTAGATGCTGAAAAAATCCAGGGAGATTGATGTGCTATCTTAGAAGAAGAGCTAAAAATGCTTTGTTTGTTTTATAAAAGGATGGAGTAAGAAAGTGCTGTGTTTGCTAAAGGACATTTTTACCATGAAAACAAATAAATTAATATAAACTGCAAAGTAGAAGAATAAATAAAAAATGTTAACCCCCAGAGCAGTGGGGTCTAGTGCCAATCTTCCAATAACAGAGTGGAGGCAAAAACTCACTTTGAGGGGGAAGTTTTATCAGTCTGTGTGAGAGATCATGGGAGTGTGTTGCATATTAAAGTATTGGGGATTCATTTGACAGAGGTGAGGTCTTTTTAAATCTTATTACTCAGTAGCTACAGTGCAGTTTACAACCAGCAGTTCCAGCGATTTAAAAAAAAAAAAAAAAAAAAATGAAAAATTGAAAAAATGGAAGCTGATCATCAAATACTTTCATAACTAAGGTGAACATAATTCAAAGGGAAAAAAACTGTAATGAAGGTGGAACAATTCTGTATTGTGAAGTAGGTGGACTGGGTGATATATGAGAAGATTTCCATGTCTACTTGCATTTGATCCCTTTGATATCCAAACTGATATATAGCTCCCTGATGATTTCCTGCTTTCAACTGATTTGCATTCATATATTTCCAGACCAACACAAAACACTCTTGCCTATCTCTGCACCGTTCATCTATAATCTTTTTCACCGAGAACCATTCACCATCAAAGTGAGTTAACAAAGACAAGTTTGTGAGCAAACTGCTGGCGTTCTGGCCTAGTGAATTCCTGCTCTATCCTAATGTTATCACTGACATACAAGAGAACCTCTCACTTACAGGGAATTTTAGACAAATAAAAATTATCCAGTTCTTTTCAACTTGACCAGGTTAATCAAGGGAAAGGGTTCAGTAGCTCAAATAAGTCAAAAGTAACAGATCATGGAAATATAGAATGGTTTGGGTTGGAAGGCACTTTAAAGATCATCTAGTTGCAACCCCCCTGCCATGTGCAGGGATGCCTTTGACTAGACCAGGTTGCTCAAAGGCCCATCCAACCTGGCCTTAAACACTAGCAGGGATGGGGCAGCTACAGCTCCTCTGAGCAATCTGTTCCAGCACCTTACCACCCTCACAGTAAAGAACTTCTTCCTAATATCTAACCTAAATCTACCATCAAATAGCAGTGTGAAGTCTACTAAGGATTTTTTTCTTCCATCTCAAGTTTTGGCAGTGAATGAAAGAGACTATTCAAAGGTGAATTGAATCCAGTCAGCATATTGAAAATGCACAAAGATACCTAAGCAGATTAAATAAGTTTGAAAACAAAGCTGACTTAGTAACAAACTTTACTGTACACAGCTGTCATGGATGGGAACCTACCTGAGAGTTGATTCCCTATCATGACTGAGAGATGTAACAAAGTGTATACATATATATATATGTGTGTGTGTGTGTGTGTGTATATTTTTTTGTTGTTGTTTTCAAAGTGTATTCAGTAGAGTATATATGTTTATGTTTATCATGTCTGTCAGAAAGAGGCAGGAAAACATAGGTGTGCAGCTGCTCTATGACCTTCACACTTGGCCACACTGGGGTGCCTGGCCAACGCTCTCAGTGTGGACAGCAGTCAGATCACGAGAAACTGCACGGCTTCCCAAATAAACAGTTACAGAGCTGGAATAAAGACATTTCTAAAGGTATAAAAGCAGGACCATCTTATGGCAAAATCTGGAGCCTCACCTATGTGTGGACACACTGCACTGGAATTTTCTCTATTGCCCAAGACTCCTGGCATCAGCTGCAACAGGGCCTCCCACCTTGAGGTGTGGGCCTGGATGATGATTTAGTGGTTACTAGTGATGCATTTCTTCTTAATTCTTAAAGAATAAATTACTTCATTACTCTGTATGCAGTAATGATTTGATGCATTACTAATTTTCCTCTGTTCTTTTTATATATATATATATATCTAATTTGCTTTATTGTACTTATTTACTGTATATGGAGATATATACCTGATTCATGTTAGTGTGCTTGTTTGCTTTAGTATTCTTATTTGCTTTAGTGTGCTTGTTAAACTGTGCATATTATACAGCTAGCATGTGGTCATTTTGTGGCATGCCCTGCCTGTTAGCAGAACAAGTCAAACACTGTATCCATACAAAGACGCTGAAAGCTGCCAGCTAGATCTAGATCACATCATCTAATTATTTTCTTGTGATCTAGATCTTATCTTGGATAAGAATAAACATTCATTTACAGATATGAATAGACGTAGGAGGAGTCTTTTCTATTCCAAATATTTAATCACTTATAAAGATTTTCCACAGAGTCTTCCAATCATGAATTTCAAAGTGGTTTATGAATATGCAGAAGTGTATTTTTTCATGATTTTGGTATACCTTTTTTGTTCTCTTCGATAACTGTTTTTCTCTGATATCCTCTTTTCTTATGCTAGTTTGTACCCAGTCTCTGCTTTGGAATAAAGTGAAAAAAATCAGTTGCTGGGAAAGGGCAGTTGTGTGTGCAGGACAGTGCATGGCATGCTGCTTAAATTTAGGGTGGATGCGACCAGTGAAAACGTAGTTGGCAGGCAGTGAATGTTATTGCGACTCCTCTGAATTAGTACTAGACTTCAGCTCTCTTTGTTCAAGTTAAGGGTGACCTGTAAAATTTCTGTTTCTCTAGCAGTTACCAGTATTCTGCTGAGGCATGTAATTAGCTGTGCTTCCGCAACATGGGCCATGACTTGCTGTGCAAAGACGTGCTGGGCAGAGACCTTTGACTGAACACTGGAAGCAGTAGGGATGTCCTGTGTCATGGCCAAACTATTTCTTGTTCTGAAAAGGCAAGGGTTAACTACTGAGGTCAGTGTACATCTTGCACAGGTGGGCTGCCTTAAAAGCTGTCTCCACAAAAGGCTGCAATACATTGTGCACCTGCCTATTTCCCCTGCTCTTCTCATATATTATTAGGCATAATTGCAGGCTTCATTAAGCGTTATTACAAAGTGCTTTGGGTCTTTGGATTGATCAGGCTATTTTTTTATTTTTTTTTCCATCTTTTCATCTCCTGCTTATTGCTTAACTGTGGTATCTCTAGTTCCATATATGGTGATTAAAACTTGTAGTGGCATAGTAATTTTAACAATGTAAGAGCTTCTTAATGCACTGATGCACAGAGCTTGTTTTGCCTTTTGTTCACTTGCTTTGGAATAGCAAATATAATATTCTAGAGGATAATATTTTGTATTGATTTTATTTACAAAATCAATAAATAAAAGTAACTCAGCACAAGAGGGAATTCTGTTGCAATCTTCATGGAAATCATTGGAAGAGACAATAAAACCTTAAAATGAAGTAATATGTATAATCAGTGTTGACTACATTATTATGAATGACAAGCTTACGATATAAAATACTTTCTTAGTACTGAAGGTCTATTTTTATTTGTGACTCTCTTCCTATTCTCATGGGCATAGCACATAAGAATGATCTGTATTGTTTAGAGAATTGTGAGAAAGGCAGAATCTTTCAGTGAAGTCCTAAAATATGTTCTTCATTTCTCTTCAGCTTGTCTTCAGCTTTGTCTTCTGCTCATTACACTTCTCAGCTCTTACTGATTCTGTGAAAAAACTATTGTACTGAACTAATTGGAAGTAGGTTTTTCTAGAACTGCTTTATGGTATTTGATTTGAGTGAAGCCACTATTAAATAAGTTAAACCAGCTACTCTGGCAAAAAATAAGATCTAGAGATCTAGACTAGCATAATTGAAGATGGGTTTAGGTAAAGACTACAGTTGGAACAGCTGACTCACTGTAAAGCCATCTGCAGTCTCTTTTGGCCAATGTAGAGGACCAGAAATCAGGAAATCACCTGCAGAATTTTGACTTTTCTTTTTTAACCTCACCCCTCAATTATTACGCATGGTGTGTTTATTATAACTACTTACGTAATGAGGAGAACACATTTCTTACTTCTGTATTCCAGATGAAGCAGAAAGATCTTGTTTCTTTTGAATGTTCTTCTGTCTCTGAAAGTATGGAAGGTCAATAAACATATGTAAAGGTTGGAAGAATTTAAGGAGAACAAACTATGAAGAGCTAGGATCTCCTTTGCGTACCTGTGTAACATGCTCTCTAAAATGTTTCTGTAAGATTAAAATTGCATGTCTCTTGTTTAGAATCCTTTTAAAAGTTAAGGCAGTTAATACATCACATAAATCAGGAATTTGCATTTGCGTGAAGATTATATAGTATACTGAAGTGTTCAGCTTAAGATCTGATTTTGCAGTCAGGCTTCCTGAGAGCTCCTTTATACTAAAAGAGAAAGTAGTTCATGTAGGTAGGACCAGTTTATCATTGGCCTGATTTATTTCAGGTTTTCCTGAAGTTCAACATCACTTATGGTGCACAGAGCTAAAATAAAACCCTTTCAAAACTCAAAATTGGGCTTTGAATAAGGTTTGAGGGTGGAAGACTTTTACTTTTTGAACAGCTCCCCCCACTACTCCGAAAGGTCAGTTCAGAAGGAATCAAAGAGTGAATAAATGAGAAACCTACAAGCATATTTTTTGGGTTTATTGCCATTGTTTTATTGCAAAACAGGACAAGCTGCTAAGATCCTTCCTGTAGTTGACAACGCAGTTTAACTTTCTTTTAGCTCTAACAAACATACATGGACCCTGATATTTGAAACTTGCTTATTGGTTACATCAGGAGTTTGTTTTTCCCTTCCCTTCTTTATGTAAGTTACTAGACTGATGTATACATAAAGAAAATGCTGTATGTGGGCTCTTAGTTTATTCCTGATTGACAAATAATTTATTGTTTTCCTGCAGAAAATTTCCCCTTTGGGAATCCAGCCATTTTGACAGGAAGGAGGGAAGGGGGGAAGATACCTGAAGTGTAGGAATATTGCAGCTTCCAATGCTGAGTCCACATGTCCAGTTTTACGAAGTGTTTTTCTAACTGGATCAAAAGAGTGGGGTCAGGCATGCAGAAACAGGCAAATAAGGGATGAAAACACAGAGAACAATTGAATAATTCAACATTATATTTTTCACAATATTAGGTACTGTATTGCATACCCTACATATCAAACACAATAATTAGATCCACGGAGATCTTAACCACATTTATACCGATTGTACAAAGCTGTCAGAGAGCACAGTCATCCAGGCACATGTTCTTATTCAGTCAGAAAAGAAATGCAAAATGTAAAAAGAAATGCCAAGATTTGCGAATTAAAAGCCGAGAGAAAAGACTATGAATTTCTCTTATGTTCCAATCTTTCACTTAAAATGTTGTCCTAACAGTTTAAATGTACGTTTACTGAGAACAAGAGCCTTTTTAAAATGAACCTGTAAATAAAGTTTAAGTTGGATTTAATATAATGTGTTTCATTTTTCCTTTTCTCTAAATAAAAAACTAACAAACTTAAAACCTTAAATCTAAGTCTGGTCTGGAATATCGACTAATAAGTGTATCCTCTGAAATTTTATCTGGAGTCAAGTATTCAAACTGAGCCCGTGGGTTGGTAACACCTTCTTATTTGGAAATTGTAACATACTAATCTTTACCAACCCATTTCTTATCAACCCTTTCAGGAGTGAGGTTCACATAGAGAGGAGTCTTTAAAACTCTTCTTGGTTGTACTGCATAAACCAAATGGGTCTGACTGAACAAATAAAACCAGTTAACGCTGCTTACATAACCGAAGTCAGGTAATTTAAGTGAAGCACCAACATTTTTTTTATATTATTGATCTTTAAGGAATGGATGGGTGAAACTACCTCAGGTGGATTAATACAAATTACCATTGAAGGGCCATTTGAAAAAAATGTGGTGATAGTTTGAACAGAAAGCAATTGTGAGGACAGATAAATATTTCAGTAAATTGTTAATTGGTTGGGTTAATTGTTTTCCCTTAAGTAAATTAAATAATCTTTAGAAACATCCAAACTCATGTCAGCAGATGTGGCAAGGATACATATTTCTGTGTGCATTTACATAAAATTTTAATAAAGAAAAACTGTGCAAATGTCTGCATAACTTGTGTTCAAAAATCTGGATGGCTTTTTGAAGAAAAAAGTGCTGAAAAAATTCTCAAATTCTTACCCAATCAAAAAGCTATACACTTTTTTTTAAATTTTTTTCTTTTAGGTTATCTACCATTCCAGAAAGACTTTAGTTTGCTTTAATTACACTATCTCTGCTGACTGCAGAGCTTTCAAGAACTGTCACTCTCATTTTCCAATTTATAGATGTGCCAAGAAAGTATCTCCATTTCCCTCTGCTCTCTAAAATTCAGAGCATTGTCAGACTTTCACGCAGAGCATACTTTGCTTTTGAACATGGCTGTTCTCCATGGTCACATGTTCATTTTCAGAATGCACTTCCACATAGCTCTGCAAGAAAGTTATGTTAATTAGAAATAAACCTCAGGAAGATTCAGTTTATTTCTAAGGTACATTTAGTCCCTCTTCCATCTAAGGAATAGGTAGGAGATTTCAGATGCCCAGGGTTTCTTTGATTGTTTTTTAAATATTTGTCACTGCTTTTCCTGTGTCTTTTTTATTAATCCATATCATACATTTAAAAATAATCCTGCAGTCTTCTTGTGCCTGCCACAAAATGAGCTGTAGTATTGACAAGCAGAGGAGAATTAGTGGTGGTGAAAATTGGAAGAATTAAGCTGCATGGAAGTAGAAAGAGGGGCCATTAGAGCTGTGACAATTTTGCAGTTTTGAGACCTGCATTTATTTCTTGCAAAGATATTCATGCTCCAGAGTGCTCTAGACAGGTAGTATAGCTATCAAGGCAAGCAGTCAAACTTTTCTGGGTTTGTTGTTCTGGTAGCAGAAGTGGGTACATGATCGAGGTGTGGAGAAGCCTTATTGATGGTGCTAGTGTGGGAACCTGGGAGCTTTGAGCACAATCAACTCTGAGGACAAGACTGAAATGAGAAACTGTTGCAGCTCTCCAGGCTTGTTGTGTTGTACTGGTAGGCAATGAGTGAAGATGTGGGTTGAAGGAATATTCAAACTGGGCTTCCAGTGGCTTTCATATTTCCTTTGACTACTAAACAGATACTGGTGGGTTATGGAGGGCCCCACTCAATTATGTGCACATACCATGTAAGGGTGCTGTCAGTTTGTATGACCACAGCAAATAATTGTCTCAAGTCCCCTGCTTCTCTTCTCCCCCAACTCCAGAGAAACATGTGCAGCAGAGAAGGGAGTTCAAAATAAAGAAGTAGTGCTAAAAAGTGTTTGATAAACACTAAAATTAAAAGAAAAAGTGTATACAGTATTGATTTGCTTTTAGAGCAGTGTAAACCAGGATAGGCTAATTACACATTTATGTCTGTGGTACTTACACAGATATCTGTTTAACAGAATACATATGTTGCTATGGCAATCATTTTGTTTGTCAAATGTTAAGTAAACCTTAAAAAAAAAAAAAAGCCTTGAAATATTTTTGGTGGTGGTTTTGGTTTTGGTTTTGGTTTTTTTGGGGAGTGGGATTGTTTGTTTGTTTTTTTTGTTGTTTGTTGTTCTTGTGTTGGTTTTTTTTGTGTGACTAGTATCTCCACCCCACACACAACTGTTCTAAAACAGCTAATAGTCTCTAGAAAACAGGATTTGTGTTCTAAACTAAAAGTAGCATAACTGCTGTCAGAGGTGATCTCTGCATTGCTTGGTGATCTCTGCATTGCTTGGTAGCTGTACGCTTGTCTGCAAGCACAAAGCAGGCAAAACACCTTCCCCCACCCACGCTGTGTTAGGCAGCACTTGCTCGTGCTGTATGGCACTTGCTTGCCTGGTTTCCAAGTGCCCCACATACCTAAAATCCCTTTAAGAGCCCTGTGGGATAATTCACTTTTCCTTATAGCATCAATGAAAAGCATGTTTCAGTCTGTCATCATATACAGCCACAGAAAAAGTGTAGTTTTGTGAATTTGTGGTTCAGAGATGAAAGTGTAATTTCTTTGGAGAAGCTCCTATTGCCTGGCTCAGCTGTTTACACAGTAGGGTAGGTGTTCAGGTTGATGTATTGCCTATGTTCCCCTCCAGGAGTGGAGAAATCCTAATAAGATCCATGAGTGCTGCTCACCTGTAGCCATTACTGACATCTCTCCTCAGAGAGCTACTGCAGTGGGAACAGATGAAAACTAATGCTTTGCACTTTGCCTGGTATTTTCTCAGGACCTGTGAATACTAGTGATAGGGATTTTTTTCCCCTGCAATCCAGGGCAAGAGTTTGCAAGACATACATGATAAATGCTGTCCATAGGAAGGACAGTCTTTCTCAGAGAAAATGTTACAACTCCATTTTTATGAGTGCTCTCTTAAATTTTCACCTGTGAACAACACACTTTTACAACCTGTAATAACACATTGAGAGAAAGACACACTTTGACTATTTATAAGAACTTCTGGTAGACATATAACAATGACAGCACAGTTAACTATATTTGCCTTTTTCAAATTCATGCATTTGTATACAATTCTTTGTTTCTTCAGCATCACAGCTGTTTTCAGATGTGTGATTGTGATAGCATTTTAAGAAGGAAGAAGTAGGAAGCTGCAGCATAAATCCCTAATACAGATTCTGCTCTTAATGGATCATATCCAGAATCATCCTTAATTTGATGATTACCTGGAAAACACTTTATTACTTTCGTGCTGTTTAAAAATAATAGCAACCACATCCACAATTACTTGGTTACAGCACCATTTTTGACAGTTTCATCTCCGTGACTGTGCCCATAATGTCACAACTGACTAAATTCTTTGGGAGGTGAAAGCTTTGTCTCACACACAGGAAGGATCCTGCCAAGAAGTGGATTGACTGCAAAAAGAGGAGTTCATATGTCTTACTTTAGGCATAACTTGGACACTTGCCTCTTTCTTCTCCTGAAGATTGTAGTCCTTATTCCAGACTGCCAGAACTGTGCAGAGAGCAGCTGTTACTTGGATCTTGCATCTCTCTGAAATACCACCTTTTCTGGGTTTCCTGCAAGACCTGAGAGTGCAGCCTGAAGCCAAAAGGGATGACGCTCATAGCCAGGAATAGCTGCTGAGGAAAATGAGGGTTAAGCACAAGGACAGATACTGCTCTTAAACTGCAGGATATCTAAAGAGGAGTTAGATAGAAAGGCAGGAAAGCACAAAAAAGAATAGAAATAAAAAATCATCTGTGTTTGGCTTCCACAACTCCAATTTGTGTTTTAACCCCACTGCATGGAGATGAATAGTGATCGAGGTGGGCAGAAACACAGAACAGGAACAGACCTGCCAGCTTTGACAAAAATGATGTATGTTTTGTGTGTGTGCTGGAGTTGTATGGGCAAGAATTCATATTCAAATATCTTGAAGTTTAGGCTTATTATAAGGATTGCTTTAATGTGTAATTTTAAGAGGAGAATGTCTTGGGATAAGAAAGATTGCACTGAATGAGACTTAATTGATGTGTTGGTAAGAAAAAAGGTTAAATGCATTTACATAGTACATATGAGAAGCAAAGAAAATTGTATTGGCCAAAAAAAGATAGGAATTATCTCTGTTTTTCTGCATCCTTCCTTAGTTGAACTGCTCAGGAAGCTGAATTTGGAAAAGTACATTCAGTGTTGTCCTCTAAAGGAAAAATGCATATAGTTTGATTGGAAAAGGAAACCTCATAGGATATATATATGGTGAGAATCAGCAAACTCTCAACCCTATAATTTCCAATCATGTCAGTATTTTCTGCAAGTCAAAGAGAAAACAGAAAAAGCGAGAGCTTTGCTTTACTGGGCTTAGCTAGTTTTTGGCCTGTACCTACTGAAATCTCAATCCTACTCAGTCAAAATGCCATATATTTCAGCAAGGTGATCATATAACTTCAAAGGTTTGAATATAATGGCTGGTCTAATGTGTGTCTAAAATTTGTGGAGGGAAAAAAAACAACCAAAAAAACACTCAAAGTATCAAGCCTTCTCTGATTCATTTTACCAAGGAGATCATGCTGGATGGAGTTGCAGCTGAGATTGTTACCTAGCTTTCATGGTCACAGGCAAGTACAGCCTTTTTCTGTTGTCAGCCTTGATCTGACGTGTTTGCATTTAAGAGGGAAGTGATTGTTGACAGGCTGCTGCTCAGGGCAGTAGAAGAGCCTTTTGATGGTGGCTGATTTCCAAAAGTTCTGATTCAGGCTTCAATAATATTAACAAGAAGATTCCTTCAGCACCAAAGCAAAGGCAATTCAAGAATTTGATGACATTAAGCAGGCAGCTGAGGTTCCAAGACACTCTAGGTAGTCGTATCGTACTTGCAAATCCAATGGAAAGCAAAAATAGTCATTAGCAGATCACCCGCAGCTTCTGGGCTTTGGCGAGATGAAATTAGTACAGAGCAACTTTCCTATTACTCACATGAGCAGTGTTGCCTAGGGGAACTGCAGTCAGGTCAAACCTTTGTGTCTGCTGCAGTTTGAAGACAGTTGCCCTTCATCTTTGTCTCTCCTCTCCCCCTTCATTCCAAGAAGTCCTGCTAGGAAGACTATACAATATGTTGACAGTGAAGGTTTGAATTAAACATGTTTATCTGATCCATTAATAATTCAGTCTACTTTATAAATATCATTTTAGTTCGGGAGCCTGAAACTTTTGTAAACAATAACTGAAATCCTCTTTTATAGGACAGGGAAAATGAACAGTTAAAAAAAAAATCATAGGTTTAGTGTTCCTTAATGTTAGTATGGTAGTATGTGTTTTTCTTTTACTGAAAATTGGTGGCTCTGGGTTTGATGCATGTTTTGTGAAACACATTTTTCCTAAGTTTTATTTAAAAAAAAAATAAATCAGAAGCACACTGTCATTATAAGAACTGTCCCTTTCTCCCCTCAAAAGACTCTCTCTGCTTCTAAACTCTAAGTGAACACAGTGGCTGTACTTCAAAGAGAAATACTGTCTCACTCTGTCCAGACCAACTGCTGCCTTCAGCCACTAGAAATATTGCAGTGACTTTCAAGTTTCATTACTTCAGATGCTGAACTGGAATTGCTTCTGACTAATTCTCAATTTAAATGTAACTTTATTTTCCTTTTTTTTTTTTTTTTCCTTTTTTTGAGCTAAGACTTCAGGCTAATTTCTAAAGCATGGTTACACGCAAGCGAGGCAGACCTGTTGAGAAAAAAAAAAGGCTCATTAGGAAATGTGACTTGGCAGTGTACTTGCCGAAACCTCAAATATTTACAATAAACATGGTTTTGGTACTAGAAAATACATCTTAGACTTTTTTTTCATCCAACCCATTTATGTCTGTTTATGCCATGATATATATAGAAGGGAAATGGACTGATGACACAAAACCTGCTTTTAACCTGAACATGCAACAGCAATGTGACTGTGACAGCATGTGTTTACTCTGAATAGTGCAGCAGAGAGCAGATATAACAGAATGACAGAGACCACATATGGGGCTTTCTCCTCCCTGTTACATTTAAACCAACAGCATTATTGCATTCTCTCGTGGGGTTGTTATTCTTAGATCCTCTTGTTTTGTTTAGTTTTTGTTTCACAATAACATTGCAGGTTTGTTTGGTACTTAAGGTAACTGGCAGTATTTCAAATCATACAGGAAGCTTTATCAGATGGGCTGTTAGCAATGAAATTGAATGCACATATGTACACAAATAAATGGAGGCTAAAAGAAGAAAGATGTCTGTATGAAAGGACCGTGCAGTGTTTTTCAGCTGTTTATGTGTGAATACAGCTTGCATTTAGTAAAGATTTCAAGTTGGCAAAGCTTTTATTTCTTTCACTACTATTCCCAGTGATGATCGTCAACTCCCATACAGCAATGCAGGGCAGCTTTTTACATTTATCTTCTGAACTAACTCATGGACATTTCCAACCTGTTAATATGTAGCATCCGTTCTTATGCATAATATCTGCAGGTGTGGTGGGTACATTGTAACACAAAACACTATTCCATCTAGCTCAACTCTTGCTCACAGAGTACCTTTATTAAGAGTAGACTGAGTGTAGACTACAGCACAAGAAGCTACGTATGTTATACACATTAGTGTGCTAATCTTTTAAAGTTTTTAACTTGTTTGAAAGCTCTCAATTGGATGAAACTGATGTGTACTGGGATATGGGCTTGAAGATGACACAAGAAAATCTGTTCTGCGTTTCAGTGAGCTAGTTGTCAGTGTTTTGTATTTCTTTAATGGCCATCTAATCAGGTTTTGGTTTTTTTTTGGAATCAAAAATTGCTATTCATCTGATACTTCTTTTTTAAATTGATGCCTGCATAATCTGCTGTGGATGGTGGACTCTGGCTTTCAGGGAAAAATATGATATAAATATCTTTAACTTGAGCAGAGATTTTTCTTCTCAGTACCTCATCTAGTTCCACACTGTGATTGTTCTGAAACGTGGGATTGTTCTGGTGCTTGACCTCCTAGCTTCTAAACTCATAAGAAATAATGTGATTAAGAGCTGGCTCTTGATTCCATTGTCTTCATTGACTTGATTCAGTGGTGATGGATCAGACTTTTCACATACAACATACAAGAATGAAATAAAGACTTTAAACCCATTATTTCTACTTAGTTAATGGGGATTATTCTGAGATGAAATTTTCTTTAGGGGAAGCTTGATAGACAAGTGAGAATATGAAGAAAGTCAAATAGGCATAACTAACAAACCTGCTAATATAGCAAGTTAGAAAATGTCTGTAGTACTCCAATCTGCTACAATAATGTTTTGGAGCCAGCTTGCGTGTTACTATATGACATGAAAGTAATTTTGTTTAAATGGTGCTGGCACTGCTTATAATCTGTCTTCTTCCACTGCAGTAGCAAATTTTGGAGAGCTGTTGGATTCCTAAATTCCACCCAACCGATACTATAGATGGTCTTCTACTGCATGGGAGGCCTGGCTATAGCAGAAGATGTGAGTGTTGCCATCCAGTGGATTTGGAAATCCACATTTCCTATGCGTTGTAGACTTGTGTCATACAAAGAGTTATAGTAAAGTCTGAGCATAGAAAATCTTATGTCCTAGAATAACATGGGTAGTTTTACGGGGGAAAAAACCCCAAACTATTAAATGGTTTTCATCAGAAGTTTATTTGCATGAGACCCGTTGCTTTCATTTCCAGGGTACTGGAATCTTCTCACAGACCAAGGAATCTTAAATGAAATATAAATTTGAAAACCAAAACCTCAGTTTATCAGCCAGTAATAAGTGCAGGTCATCAGAGTTAAAATTTTAGATATTATTCCAGAACTGAACGCTAAAAAACTGGTACTACTGCAGACAATTCTTTTAAGTTGACTATGCAACAGATACAGCATATAGTGATCAATATGTAAGAACTTTAAAACATGATACGGTTTTATAATGAAAGGCTTGTATTAGTGTGATTCCTCAGGTTCCTTGAGGGATCTGTCCTGACTCCCAAAAAGCAGGTGTTGACAAAATGGAATAAATAAATGCAATTAATCAAGATGTCTAGGTGTTACTCTTCATTTTGATTAACAGTGCTTTTTAGCATAAATAAATTTTGATGATGATTTACTTTAAAATTATATAGTTTATAAGTGAACAAAATATCTAAGGTGGGTAAAGTGTAAATTATTGTAAATCTTACTGGACTGAACTTCACTCATAGTCTTGTTAAATATGCACTAGTACTTCATATAAATTGGCTTTGGTGAGTCCTTGCAGGGCTGCTTTGAAGTAAAAAGTTGAGGTACATCTGCCAGGTCTTGCATCTTTCTCCCTTCTGAGAAGTCTGAAAGCTCAGTCTTATGTTCTTATAGTTAAGTTCTCCAGACTGTCAGTTCCACGGGATTTGAGGGTTTTAATGAAGGAAAGTGTTCTGTAGATTATGAGGCTGGACTTCTGAAAAGGCAAAACAAAAAGCTGTCCTTTTTGTCCCTAAAAATGTGCAAGGAAAGAAACCACACTGATCAATGGAAACGAACAGGAAAAAAGGAAGACGTTTCATTAGAGATATGGAAAGCATCTTAATCCACGATTCAGATGTATAAATTAGGAGATCTGCCTTTCTGATGTCTCACTGTTTTCCCTGGAGAAGGAAAATCTTCCCCACAGGTGATTCAGAGCAGAAGCTTAACTTAGAATGGCAGGCTAGTAAAGTTAGACTTTGTGATACCTCCAAGTATTGATTAAAAAAAACAAAAAGAAAGAAAAATTGTAATTATAAATGCCTAAAGAGATCATTCCGTTTTTGTCAGGCTCTTTACTAGAGAAAATTGAGTGTTGATTATGAACAGGTTAATGCAAGATTAACAGAATGCAAATGTCAGATGCAGGTTTTGTACGTAGAAACTGCTTGGGGTTTGGGTTTTTTTTGTTGCTTTTAATATGATGTTAAACAGCATGATGTAACTCCTAAAGGACTGTAGAGCATTTTCAGACTTCAGTCAGTTTGAAAATTCAAGCAGATTTCAAATGCTTGAAGGACTTTGTATAACAGGAATTGTCTGGGTTTTTTTAAGAATTTTACCTGTATGCATATCTCATCCTGCATTAGACAGTTTGCAACATTTTATCAGTAAATGCCGCATTGTAGTAATTAAAGCTGAATATGAATCTGCTAACTTGGACTATTCTGTAAATTCCTCAGGGGAGGTCAGTTATCTTTTTCATGCAGTGACTTAGTAGTTCTGTACAACTCCATCAACACTCGAAACAGTGCACCTGAGAAATAATTATAGTTCTTATTTACTTGGCAGTGGCTTGTAATCATATGGCAGTCATCTTTTCTTTCTGTCATTCTTTTTTTTTAATATTTCTATGATACTGTGGTCTGCTTTTTCTTTCCACCCTTCTGCCCTTCTGTCCTTTTTTTTTTTTTTTTCTGATCTAGTGGTACTAAAGACAACTGCAATTTTTATGAAATGTTATATAGTCACTTCATCTGTTTTATTTTTTCTTGCTGAAACTCAAAAGCTTATCAAAGTGGTCAACATTTCAGTTTTTTAGACTGGTTTCTGAAAATAATGTTCCTGGGAGTTGACAGTTATTTTTCCTCCTCCTTTCCTATCTCTCATCAAAACTTTAGCATTTCTTGTACACCTTCTATGAGATAAAATTAGGAAGAGTTGAAGTGTCAAGGTTACCAACTTTCTTCAAGTTTTCCTCTAGTTGTCTTCTTGTTTTTCCAAGGAATCCAAATTGATGTGTGATGAAAAATCTTTCCATAAAGAAATCGTGGGGAAAAATTTTTTTGAGAGGTTAAATCAAAATTTAAAAGTGGTGAGTCTCTTCTAATTCTGGGGAGTCCCAAACTGACACCTTTTCTATATTTGACTTTCTTTGCTTCCCTAATCCTCAGGAGTTTGCAGGGTTCATGTGATTCCCGTTTTCCATACTCGGTCATCCTCTCCAACCTCTCCACCTTCTCCCACTGTTTCCAGGGTGCACTTCAGTTTTTTTGTGGAATTAGCAAGCTACCATTACTAAGTATAATGGGTTCATGAATACTATCATCAGACATGATGAGAGACCATTGTATAGTTACAGGTTTTACATTCAACACGCTTGCCAATTCAACCTTTTCTGTTCCTGCCTCTTTCACACAGGCTCTCTTTTCAAGCACTGTTTTATATCAGTTGTTCCCAGCTTTCTCATCATCTTTGCCAGATCTTTTTTTTCCCTGTTTCGCTGTATGTAATATCTGTTCTTTCTTTTACTTTAGCTTCTTGCCTGTGTTCTGTTCACCTGCCATCTTGATCAACATATTTGAATTGTACTTGTGTATTTCTTAGGAAGCTGTCTGTGCTGAAGGCAGATGTTATTTAGTGATGCAGAATTGATTCATCATAAGACAATGGACATGGGGTTTATTTAACCAGTCTATTCAACATTGTATCTCTGGTATAAATTGCAGCATAGACAAGATACAGAACATATGTTATCCCACAGTAGGCAGAAGAGGTTAATTTTTTCATTACTTCTTTAGTTAACTGAAACTTTATCTGACTTAGCATGAGTCAGTCTTAGAAACCTGCAGACCTGTCTTGCTCTTGCAGTCCAGAGGGTAAAAAACACAGAATCTCTGTTAAGGAGAATTTGACCTAACAACCTTGACAGTATCCTATTAAGCCAGGGAGCTCATTTATTTATTTTTCCTAGGTTATGGGTGGTTGTAACTGACTGTTCACAATTTCCTAAATGTCTGCGTTTTTTTTCATGCATACATTTTAGAGTTCATTGAACTAACTCTACAAGCTCATCATCTTTGGTGCTACTGTAGTATTCTCCAACTGTTCATCTGTATGTTAAGCAGTCAGTGTTGGCTTTGATGTGTGTTAGAAGTTATGTCCCATAGTAGAGACTGTGACCTGTTTGACTGATGTGAATAGTTCGTATTATTAACAGTAAATGCATCTACAAACTAATGATAAAGTTGCATTAATTTGTAAGGTTCTATTAAGATACACAGTACTTAAGTCTTAAAAGCAAGGACCTTTTGGTTAAAATTTTAGGGGCATTAAGGACATATCATAAAACAAATATATTCTGCTACAGTAGTAATTATACCTTGGTTATAGGTATAATTTGGTATAATAAAGCCATGTACCTTGGATTTCTTGAATGCAGGTTAGAATGCACCTGGATGAATTGACTTCAGAGATACTCAGAGTGAATTAAAGATGAAACTCTGGGTGAACTTTAATAGTAATTTTGTACAAGTTCTGTTCTCATTATTCTTTATAAGCTTTATATACTAAGGCATTTCTACCTGACTTTTTTTTCAGTGTTTCTGTATGTTTATGTATTTTTAATGTCTTCTGGTTTAAACGTTTCAAATAATCTGTTTCATCGTCACCTGTAATGTATGGGAAAAGAATATGTGCTTCATCAAATTAGAAGTAGAGTTCAACCAAATTTAAATTATTTTAAGAGCCTACAAGCTATAACCATCATGTACAAAGACAGAATTTCTAATTTGTAGGAGGTATTAACTTTGAAGTTGACATTTCTTTTCTCTAGCAATGATTGCAACTGCTTATTCTGCATAAATGGCATATTACATAAAGTGAAAGTTTAATTATAAGGGGAAACTTAACTGAATATTTCTGTTTGATTAATAATAAAGAAGCAGGAACATCACATTTATTTTAGACAAGCCATGTAAAGGATGTTGAAATACTGCTGTCAGTGAATTAAACATGGTGCAATGTGAAGACGTGCTTTCTGTCACTGTGTTTCTCATGATGGTGCATAGCTGTGACCTTGCTGCTTTGATTTCTGCTGTATGTGGTACTAAGAGCATAGACCGAGGCACATAAGATATAGGTTGCAAGGGTTTTACTGCAGATTTTCTCAGTTGGTTGTTGAGATACTATCTTCAGTTTAGTCAATGTAATGCTGTTGCCTAAAGGAGTAATACAACAGCTGTATTTAACTAAGTGAAAACATACTGAAATTGTGAAAAGGCTAAATATAGTCCTTCAAACTACCTGAAGAATATAAGACCCAGCAATTTCAAAATCAGTGGGCCTAATTCACATCTAATGTAAAATAATGTGAGTCCAAAATAACAGGAGAGCTCTGTAAAATCACCCCATGAGGAAGCACCAATAAGAAACAAGCTGATGAACAAAATTGTGATTTTTTTTTCCTTTTTTTAATATATCAGATTTTCAGCTTGCTTTGTTTAAAATCAAAGGCACTTAATGCATATTTTTTTCCTGTTGGTCATTACGGATTACTGAAGTCTGACCATGTTCTTTCAGCCACAGTGGCATCTCCAATTCCAGACACATATCCTTTTCTCTAGGCAGACAGTTTTTTGGCATGTAGTTCCCAGATGATTATTGCATCACTCAGCAAGCTGTTCCTGAACACGCACATTTAGTGAATGTACAGGACATTTTTACCAGCAAGGATATTTTACCTAGTATTTGATGTTTAGGAATTAAAGCAAAAAATGCTACTGAAAATTCAAATGAATGTTAATTGACAAAATATGCTTAGTAGTTACTTCACTGAGCAAGGAACTTAAACCTCCTTCTAACAAAACTGTGCTTTCTAACTTGTAATTGGAAGTAATCAGTGTCAGACTTTGTGTTGTGTATGACATGGGTCTCCAAAAAGTGGTGTGTTTTACAATGTTGTTGTGGGATATTGTTTCAATAATTAAAATTTTTCTGAGTAACCAAAAGCACTTTTAAGTGCTTCATTTTTCACTACAAGTTTCTGTCCAAAAGACTACCTTAATACTTGGGGCTAGCATCTCACACAGTTATAGATGTAGATGTGGTGTGATGGGATCATAATCTTACACCAAACATAGCCCTATGTAATTTTCTTTCTTTTTTTTTTTTTTTCTTTTTGACTCTTTAGGTACAAAAAATGAGTGGGGTCCAATTTCTAGCACTAAAAGATATGAGAGGCACAGTAGAAAATTGGGTTTGATTTTCAGAATATTATTCAGCTTCACAGACTGGTGCTTGTAAATGGATACCAGTTTTCCTACAAAGTTTAAGTATTTCTTGAAATATCCATATTTAGTAGAGCATTAGCACTGCTTGATATATTGATAAATGAAACTGCCCTCATGATGATGCTTTTCAATCTGCACCTTAGGAAACTTGTACTTGCTAGCATATCTGCACTATACCTTTCTGCTGTAAAAATCGAAATAGAAGCTTCATAATTCATCTGAAATGTGTGCCAGGACTCCCAGTGCATAAGAATAGCCTGATGGTGCTGCATGTGAAGGAGGAGAAGCTTCTGAACTTTACAGTAGGGCATTGAACGTATATTATGGCAAATAGATCATTTTAAATTAGTCTTCTGTACATGTAGTGTAGAGTATATTTTTACTTATGCATAAATTGCCTCCCAAAAGAATTCAAAAACTCAATCTTAGGCTTAGCAATGAACATTTCAAAAAAAGTAAATTAGTATCTTCATGGAGAAGAACTATAATTTATTATAGAATCACCTACTATTGCTACTATAATTATGGCTTTGTCACTATTTCTGTGAAAACTCTATTTTGGAGGAGTTTAGGAAAAAAACCTTTTTTATAATAAGATGTAGCACAGCCTGCAGCTTAGCAGGCAGGGTCTGAGCCTGAGGTATGTCCTGCACTTAGTGCTCTGAAGAGTCAAGTTTGACCTTTCTCCTGTGGAAGGTCACACAGGAGTTGTTGGGAGATTCCCAGAGATGCTGGCTTGTCTTTTCAAGTAGCATTTTTATTATCTTAAGCAGGGAACCATCATGCCTTGGATATTTTTAACAGAAATCTCTTGCCGACAGTATCAGTCACTGGAATCCAGGTCATGCCTGTTCCTGCAGGGCTGGCAGTAGCAGAGCAAAGGGAGAACTGGCCTCCGTCATGGTGTCCAGCCACACTGATATAAGCTTTGCAGGCCTCCGTAAAGTTTTGCATGTACAGTGACCCTAAAGCAGGGCCTACTCGCTGCAGGGAATGGCTGCATGTACATCTCATACATACAGAGCTTTCTAGCTGGAGTTTGCATCCTTCATCTGTTAATGCACATTCTCAGCTTTTTCCATGTCCAAGAACTCTGAGAGTGGCCTTGACAACTGTGTGGAACAATACAGAAGAAGGGCCCTTGAAAGTGCTGCGTGGGTACTATTAGACTACTTCATTAATAAGGAAAAGTAGAGTTTTCCATGAAAACCATTCTGTGAGCTGAATATGAGCTGGCTGTGTGCCCGGATGGCCAAGAAGGCCAACAGTGTCATTGGCTGGTATCAGAAATAGTGTGGCCAGCAGGAACAGGGCAATAATTGTCCCCCTGTACTCAGCACTGGTGAGGCTGCACCTCAAATACTGCATTCAGTTTAGGGGCCTTCACTACAGAAAAAAAAAACATTGAGGTTGTTAAATCCACAGAAAAGGAGGCTGAGGGGAGACCTCATTGCTCTCTACAACTACCTGAAAGGAGGCTGTAGAGAGATGGGGTTGGACTCTTCTCCCAAGTAACAAAGTGATAGGACAAGAGGAAATGGCCTCAAATTGCTGCAGGGGAGGTTTAGATTGGATATTAGAAAAAAATTTTCTCATTGAAAGGGTTGTTGAGCACTGGAACAAGCTGTCCAGGGAAGTGGTTGAGTCCCCATCCCCAGAGGTATTTAAAAGACATGTAGATGTGGCACTTAGGGTCATGGTTTCATGGTGGACTTGGCAGTGCTGGGTTAATGGCTGGACTTGATGATCTTACAGGTCTTTTCCAACCTAGATGATTCTATGATTTCTTTGCTTTCCTTACAATAAACTAAATATGCCATATCTGCAATTAGCTACTTATTGCTGTTTTAGCTTAAAATCTACAAACTGTTGCTGCATCCACTGGCTCAGGAAAGATAGATACATTATTCAGTCTAAATATTTTCTTCAACAAAAGTGCGTATATGTGCAGTGGTAGTTGATCCTGTAAATTACAAAGTTTAATTCAGATTTCAAAGTTAGTTATTAGTCCAAGAGACGATACAAGTTTATGAGAAAATTTGAAAGTATTAAGTGGATGCTATTTGATGACATAGACTTTTTGCTTTAAAACAATTACTTTAATTTTCATCTTTTCTTCAGATGGCGAATTTTGTAGTCTGTAACTGTCTTGTGGTTCCTAAGAAGCATTTCTGAAACCAATAGATTGAGAACTGGAATAAAAATGAGGTTTAAAAATGAGATGGAAAACCAGACCTACTCCAAGTAAGACTACTGTGGAATTATTGACAAACTCATAGTTACTGTGAATGCCCTGATGTCTCACAATATTATTGTAATGTGAGCAAAATTAAAAGCAGGGAAATAATAGTTAGAAATTTAAGAGAAAGCATTGATCCTTACTACTTAAATTTGCTTGCCTGATTGCAGATTATAGTGAGCCAAGAGCGTTTGTCAGGATAAAAATAGGTACAAATTAAAAATTTTATTGATTGTAGGATTTGTAAAAAGCGAAAGCCAATCAGGGAATTCTGAATAATCAACTAATCCAAATGTTATTTACTTGGTTTTGTAATTGCTAAACCTGCTCTTGTTGCTGGGATTTGGACTCACTGAAGAGCCTAACCTAAATGAGAAAATCATATAAACCTATCCTTCATCTTTAATAGAGCGTTTTCATTTTTTGTGGTCTTATAAGCAGGGAGATTCATGTCTGTTTCTGGCCACTCATTTGGAGTGAAGGTCTAGGAAATTCTAACACAACATGGAAATTTTTCATCCTCACCCACACTGCTGTTAATTTTCTCACAATTTCTAAAATGGCCAAAAGTTGTGTGGGATCATCTTGGTGATAAGATGCCAAGTTAAAGATACCAGGACATTCTATTTTGTTTCGTGGGAAACCATGCCCTGATTACTGCGAGCAAAACAGAGTACCTGAATCTGGAAGGCGTTACCCTGAGGCTTGTGCAGAAGGGAGGCTGAGTAAGCTCAGAAATTGCTACTCTCAGCAGGCCTGTGTTTCAGTGCAGAAGCAACCTACCTTCTGTAGAAACTGCTAAAGAAAGAAAAGGAAAGGAAGAAGTTAGGAGGAAGAAAAAATAAGAAGGAAAAGGTGCAACAAGCATCATCTTTCTGTAGGCAGTGACTGAGAGAAAAGAGAAAGACAAAACTGAAAGAAAGAAAGAAAAGGCAAAAGGAACCTAAACATGAGAAACCAAGTACAAACAATGGAACTGTGAAAGGGTAGGGCATAGAATTAAAAAGGATAAGGCACAGAAAAAATTCAGAGACTCTAAAAAATGTAATCAATGAACTTAATTTCCGAGTGATGTAATTTAGTAGAATTTACAATAAGGCAATCAGACTACAGCACCTTGGAGTTACCATCATGATGGGTATTTTGTTCTAACCACAATACTAATGTGAGTGCATAGAAGCCTGCCTTCAGTGTTTCTCCTTGTGGTTACCTGAAGACTTCAAAACAGTGATTTCAACAAAACAGAATGACTATAACTATGTTCTTGTTCAATGAGTCTAATCCCCAATGACAAAGGCATTTTAGGCAAGATGCATGACCCACTCAGTCCCTCCACAGCTGGCTGCACGCTCTGTGGTACTGTGCTGGTGCAGATGGATTTCAGGTCCTGTCCAGGAGGCTTCATCCACAAAGCCAATGCAAGGCCTGGGGTAATTAGTTGATGGGGGGGTTGCAAAATTGCATACTGCAGTCTCTGAAAGAGTCTCTCGGGCAAAGTAAGCTTAAATAATAAAATTTTTGTTTGTTTATTTTAGATTTAGTTTTCATTTGAACATTTGTTCTCACAAAATCCAAGAAACGCTTTGTGTTAGCTTACAGCAAAGCAGCACGGAGGAAAAGGAAGATGCAGAGTTGCTTTCAGAGCAAACACACTCCATCCTGTTCCAGGGTCAGAGGGCTAGGGCATGGGTAAGTGTCCTAGAAGCTTTTGTGAGCTTTGGTTCAAGGAGTGAAGAAAGAGGAATTAAAGTTCATCCACTTCTCCATCAGGGATCTTTACGTGTCAGACATCCCAATAAAGCAGTTCTTTCTTTCTGGAGAGCTAAATGTGAAATTATAAAGACATTCACAAGTATAATTTTCCTCCTTAATTGATAATGGCATTTGAATGTTACCAAAAAGAGTGTTAATGAGTGATTAAAAATTAGCACAATTTTGTTTTTTAAAGCCCTACTCGCTGTTCACAATTTGCGTCATGTGTTTAGATATTAGTAAAACAATCAGATCATGAGGAAAGGATCTTAACTCAGAGGAAAGGAAATCCCAAAAAGGACTATTCAAAACAGAGATGTGAACTTACTTGCTTTATTTTAGTGGTTGCCTAACAAGACAGTATTTGCTGATGCTGTATCTCTGGCTACAGAGAGAAGATGGGCGGACTCTAGGTTATGACAGTGACTTGATGGTTTCCTTAAAGGGATGTTCAAAACATGCAGAAATTATGGGTGTGATGTGTCGATCACTGAGTAATATCTGCCATGAGTACGAGGTTGGCAAGCTCAAAATATGTAAGTGTAATGGTCACTTTTGGCCTTAAAAAGTAGAAAAGTATAATACTGTTCTCTGCAATTAATTGCTGGTACAGAAACTCTAATTTCTGAGCTCTGTTTAGTACTCTGAAATACCAGAAACTGGATACCTTTCCCATTTCTATTGATGGCTTTTGAAGAAGTGTGTTTTCTAACCTCTTAGAAGTATATCTTGAGATCACAAATAATCAGTTTGTACAGTTTCTCTTTACTTCTAATCCTTAAATTACACTCTAACTAAAATCACTGAAAGTGGCTTTCCTGAATACAGGAGGACACAGCTCTGTAAAATGGCACTGCAATTTATGAAAAAAGCACTTGGGAGAGAAAATGTATACTGAAATTGGCCAGTGCTACTTCCCCATTCTGTATATCTTGAGGAGTCTATTTATTCTGTGGTAACTCCAGCTAAATAAGCAGAAATAGTAGTTGATTAAGATATGAGTAAGGTTGATTAAATATGAGTAAGGCTGCCATAGCCTGAACTTGTAATAGAATAAATGGAAGACAGAAATGTTGGTTGAAAATGTAACATTAAAACTTCCAGGGCTAGTACTTCAGTGTTTAATAGTTTGTTCTTTCTTTTGTCATAGATTGAATTCCCCAGCTAAATAATAGCATTTTATACGAATTTTTATGAGGTAAGACATTTTTAGTAATCCAGCCCTAATATATGATGTAATCAGAATATTTTACAAATAAAGCTTTAATTTCAACATGCTTCAGTCATCTTCAAATTAATTTCAAATAATGAAACAATACTAGAATCCCATACCATCTGTTATAGTAACCATAAACCAGTACAAGAAATATAAAAAGTGAACATGTAAAAGTGGAATACAGAATAGCAAAAATGCATCAATGCTTTAAGAAAAAAGTTTTAAATGTAGGAAAATTAATTTGTGGAACAAAATGAGTGATTTTAAAATTTTGGTTTTCTTTACATGTTCTGTCAGATTATAAGAATAAAAGTGAATCATCCAGGACTTCTACCATGCATATGAGAATAATAATTTTTGTAGTACTGCTAATATAAGAAAAAAGGTACAAGTTTTTAAGTAACATTGCTCAACATTTTCTTAATTTTCAAATTAGTTCAGATCACTGAAATCATTGCCATGAACTTGCTGGTTTTGGCAGTTAGGTATAGGCTACTGGTAAACGTTTCAACAAAAAAGAAGTATTTTAAGGCAGGTCACAGACAGCACAGGAGGCAGACTTTTCTCAAAGCAACCTCAACCCAGGTTCCATTTTGATCCCAAGTCTGCCACTAAAAAGAATTGAACAGAATGTGCAGCTATGGGCATGTGTAAAGGAGTATATCTGGCACAACATAGGATGTGTCAGGTATGTGCTACTGCTTTTCCCTATTCCTGCT
>NW_009923253.1:42170-53857 GCF_000696875.1 Nestor notabilis
GCAGGGAAGAGTCAGTCCACACCCGAGACTAGATTCTCTGCTTTCAGGAATTCATTATTGCATTTAAGATACTTCACAAGAAAGGCAAACAAGCATCTTGGGCATGGTTATCACAGTAATACTTGAAAACTTAAAATGATATTTGCATTTTTTCTTATTCCTTTCATCTTCTGCAAAATGGGGTGTATGCTATTTAACTGTGAGTACCTATGGCAATTTGACAGCTTTCTCTTTGATTTCCTAAGATCATAAGAGTATATGCAGACTGGTTTATATAATGGTTTAGTGAGTATGGTGTCATCAAAGATAAACCTTCAATTTCAATTTCTCTGCAACTACTAATGTTTCACTCTTTGAAGATGGAGCCTTAAATATATATACATACTCAGTTTTTCTATTTTTATTTCTTCTTTTATAACTGTTTATATCATTATTTCAGATGTGCCCAAAACAAAATGGAAGCTTTTAAAAAGAAATTATTTCAGTAAACATTGTCTAACCAGTTTGTAGCAGATTGTGTCTGGTGAAGGACTGCAGAACTTGTGATGACATGAGTGTATGCATATACATATGTAGGGAGCCCTCCTCTCTCCACATTGTCCTGTCCTTGAGAAGAGGATTCATAAACACAGTTCCTTCTTTCCTCTGTGGAAAAAAGGATGAGGTCTTTACTCCAACCTAGACAAATCTCAGGATCATTTTGTTAGGCTCCAAGCCATGGGCTCGTAGAAGTTTGCAGATGTTTAACAGTGATTCAGCTAATCCCAAGGAACCAGTGCTGCTGCAGGTACTTTGAGGTCTTTTGCTTCTGTGCCACATGCTGTCAGCTGTCTTCCTCCTCCGCTTCAGGAAGTTTCCTAGATTTGTTCTCAGAAATAGCAGAACTGCTTTTCTTGAAGCCAGTAATAATGAAAAGCAAATACAGTGTAGTTTGCCGGAAGGTACTGAAAAAAAGTCAATGAAAATACCAATGTTCAAGGTCTGCCAGTCCTAAGCATGTAAAGCAGTGTTTCAAGAGATACCAGCAAACTGTACCTATGGGCAAATATTACATAAAACAAGTTCTATACCTTTGTGAAATATATGTTTGAAATGAAGTTCTTTCTCATAGTCAGAGAATAAGTATTCAACGTACCTGCTTTATTTTTTAAGTTTGAAGGGTCTTTGAAATCAGATGCAGATTATTTCATGTGTCAGCATAAAGTTAAAAAAAAAAATCAAATATGGGAAACCCATAGACCTTATCCTGTTCTTAGAGTATTTTCTCCACTTCCCTTTCAGCTCTTTGTATAAAACCTCATACTTTGAGTAGATTTAATTCTGGAAAGTTATCAACTTTACTGCATAACTGTAGGAGATGTTTCTCTAAATGTCAGGTATTATCAGAGCACAGCACATTTAGAAGAACTCAGACTGTATAACCCCAAGGTTATATATATTTAAATCTGACTTCATTATACAAGACAGAATATCTCTTTCTGAAAAGGTCTGTGATACTTTTTCCCCTTATAAGTTGCTATGCTTCAAAATCAGTAGAAAAAAACCTAAGCAGCGAGCCATGACAGCCAGAGCTGCACAAAGCATTGATATTGTATGTGTTTACATAACAGTGAGATACAATATTGTATTATTCATTGTTCCAAAAAATACCTCTTCAAGAACAGACTAATTTCTCCTCTGGTAAGGACTGACAAAAGAAGACTTAGTTATTTATTAATATAAAATCTTCCCATTTAGTATTGCAAGTCAACTGACTTGAAAGTAAATTTGCACAGAAAGGTGTCCCTCTGAGTCCAGTTTAGAAATACTTGGATCTTTGAAATGTCCCCGAAGTGACTGAGGAAGCTGTCCTGAGGCTGGCTTTGAAAGCAGGGAGAGCAAAACTCAAAACAGGCCAGAGGAGGCATATCTGAACCACACCTGTGGTGCCCAGACTGGTCACTGCATGAGCTGTTCCCACCTGCGGTCTTCAGCTGAGGACCCCACCGTATGCTCTGTCTCTTCGTGCAGCTGGCTGTGAACCACAGTGGGAACCATTGAAGTTCGTTTCCTGTAAGGTGCATGAGCAGTGGTCTGTGGGGTGGGCAGGTCTCATGTGCAGCACATCTTCAGATCTCAGTGGTCAGGGAGAGAGCCTTTTCTAGAGGCAGGGAGAAAACATCCCTTCCTGGACACCCAAGTGCTTGTGGCAGCTGGCAGGTATGGTACCATGGTTGCTGCCTTTTGAGCAGCATTTGAAAAGGCAGCAGCAATTGCTGGGGCATGGCATGTGTAGGTGCAGTAGGTCTGAGCGTCTTCAATAGAGAGCAGAAGTTTAGCTGTTAGGGATATCAGCTGTATTTTGTGTGTGATAGCAGAGCAATTTAGCACCTGTTTCAAAACAGGGATTTTATTTTTTTTTTCCCCCTGCATGTGGGGAATTGCAAAAAGGACACCTCTACGAGTAGTCAATAATTGAGTTTCTTTCAGTGATTCTATTCCCCCCACAGCTGCAATATTGGGTTGCAGCCTACATTTGCCTATGATCCGCTTTGCAAGCCTGAGTGCTGTTTTACATCTGGCTCTTAAATGATACTGAAAAAGACATGCTGTATTCACATAGGATTCCAGCTGAAATTAATGAAATTTGACCACATGATGCAGTTAAATGTTTAACTTCTTCCATCTGAATCATGATGTACAGGTGCTTAGCTGAGCCACAGCACATGCAGCACAGTTGCTATAAGCTGCCAGGTCTATAGTTGCAGGGCAGTACCTGGTTCTTTTTGTCCCCTTATTCTTTTCTTTGAAGTTTATTTGAGCAGTGGCTAGAAATGAGGCTATTTCCCATTTTCAAATATTATCTTGTTTGTTCTTGCATGGGCCTTGCTGGAAGTTTGGAGAAAATGTATGACCCAAAGAAATAAATGTCCTATGCTGAACTTTGTACAGAAATAGAATAATGAAAGTAAGTACATAAAATCAAATGCCATAGCTAAGGGTGTGAAAGGTGTGTATGAATTGTACTGCAGATTGTGGGTAAAGGATACTTGGGAGATCACCCTACCTCCCCACCTAGCACCATGGCTGGCTGTCCGCAGTGCGTGTTCAAATTAAAGAGATGAGGAAGAGAAGCAACAAGGAAGTTGTTCACTTTGGTTTTATGTCAGTGTGTAGTTACAGCATGGCCAGGACATACAGGATCTAGCATCTGGGAAGTCCCCTGGGGCAACTGAGTGGTAGTAAAGAGTCATTCACAATAATGAAAGGAAAAATAAGGAAAAAGTCAATCTGTATTTCAGAGAGAGAAGGAACTGCTAGTAACAGTGAAAGCTGAAGTGTTGTTTGTCTCTTTTTCTTCAGAGTTCAAAAGCAAGCTTAACCGTGACCTTATGGTTTAGACATTTAATGTCAGCGACAAATGGGTAAGAACTTAGCGTAAGATAGATAGTGAAATAAAAGGTTAGAATTGTGTCTTGGTCCTGATAAATATTGCTGCAGGGAAGTAGCTGAGGTAATGTAATTGTGATTATTTTTTATCTGTGAAGACATATGGAAGAAAGACAAAATCCATAAAACTGAAAAAGGCGAACAGTCATCTTCTCCCAAAAGAAACCAAACAGGAGGTTCTGGGGAAATTTGGTGGAGAGAGAGATGCAGATAGATTTTTGCGGAGGAGTTACAGTTAAATTGCTTGAAAGTACCTAGAAGTTAACAAGGCAGTAGGTAACTGCCAACATCCATCTGTAAAGTTCAAATTGTAACAAATCATAATATCATAGAATGGTTTGGGTTGGAAGGGACCTTCAAAGATCATCTAGTTAACCCCTGCCATTGGCAGGGATCAGTCTAATTTCTCTCTGTAGTTCTACAAAAAGACTGGTGACTAGAAAAGGAGCAGCCATGGCATTGCCATCAGAGAGCTGACGAAATGTGGTCTGAATGGAAACACTGTAAGTAAAAGTACTTGGAGTGAATGCTGGCAAATAAATGGCTCACTGTCAAAAAAGGTGCTTTATGGTTCATAAGATTCTGGACAGAGACCAGTGATATTCCAGTGATTTTCCTTAATGATTTATACTAGAACAGGGAGTAAATTTATTTAAGTTGGCAGATAATATCAAACTGGGTTACTGGCAGCAAGATTAGAATTGAAAGCTGTATGAAAAAATTGGAGAACTGCTTTGAATATGTGGAATATGATTCAATAGCTACAAAGCCAAACTCTTATGCTCTAGTTGGGAATAACTGTAGTAAACAGATACTGTATTTGTTTACTAGTTTTTATATATATATATGCAAGTGTATGATAAACAGTAGTATTGTAGAAAAAGATGTGGGGATATGGGGCAGGTCACAAGTTGAACATATGAAAATAATGTCCTAATATTTAGGGGGGGAGAATATCACACTTCACTTTAAGCATGGATTTTCTGTAGGATGTGAAATCTTGAAAACGATAATTTAAGTTAATAAAGAATTTTATTTCTTTAGCCTCAATAAAAGAAGGCTGGACATATGTCTTCGAATATGTAAATGGTTCCTGTAAGTAGTGAGATGATAAACATTTTTTCTTTCATATGCTTTTGTGCTAGGAGAATTAATAGGATTAACTTGTAGCTAAGGAGGTTTAGGTTGAAATGAAGAGAAACCTTTCTAAGTGTAAAGACAGTTAAAAACTGAAATAAATTCCTTAGAAGGCTTGTAGAGTTTCCACTCTTGGACACTTTTTGTAACCTGGTTAAACCAGTATCTTCTGTATGCTTTAGGGGCAGCTTATTGTCTCTTGAGGGGAGATATGGCTGCATCTCAGTCAGATTTTTCTATCATTTTTGCATTAAGCATTCATATTGTGGATAGTTAATCTCATACTGCTTAGTATTACAGTCCCTTGCCCACTCTGTTTCAGTGCAGAGGATAATCCAATAACAGAGAAAGTCTATCTATGCACATCTTTGAGACTTAACAAATTCCCTTTTCTTATTGATTGCAAAACCTGTTTAAGTATGGTCAGAATATTGATCAGCTCTCCTGCATTAGCAGATAGAGTTTTAAGATTCCAGTTTCTTTAACTCACTGAGCTCCCTTCTTGCAATAGCATGTTAGAAAAAGACATATGAAGTCAAATCTGATACAACATGAAGGAAAGACTGCATCATGATTGGGAAAATTAAGGAAATAGGAGGAATAAAAAAATTGCCAAAAGAAGTAATTGAGAAGATCATGAAGTAAGCACTATTTTCCTTCAGCTATAAATGGAAAACTGTGTTTAGAGCTAGAATTCTGTAACAACAGTTCTTAAATTTGTTGGTGCCTATCCTACTGAAAAGTAATGTGTTGTGGTTTAAGCCCTGCCGTAACTGAGAACCATGCTTACTTGCTCACTTCTCCCTTTCTTCCCTCCCACTCCCAGAGGGATGAGGAGGAGAATTGAAAGAATGTAAATCCCACAGGTTGAGATAACAACAGTCCAATAACTAAAATACAGTACAAAACTACTACTACTACCACCAATAATAATGATAATGATAAGGGAAATAATGGGGGGAGAGAATATAAAAATAAAAGGGGAAAGGGAAAAAAACAATAAACACAAATGATGCACAATACAGTTGCTCACCACCCACCAACCAATAGCCAGCCTGACCCAAGCAGTGAGCTGGGCCTTCTGGGTGACCTCCTTGCCCCTGTTTATACACTGACCATGACGTGCTGTGGTATGGAATACCCCTTTGGCTAGTTTGGGTCAGGTGTCCTGTCTTTGTTCCCTCCCGGCTTTCTGTACCCCTCCTCATTGTCAGAGCATGAGACTGAAAAGTCCTTGATCGGATCGGAGTAAGTACTACTTAGCAACAACTGAAAACATCATTGTGTTATCAGCACTGCTCTCAGACTAAAATCAAAACCACAGCACTGCACCAGCTACTAAGAAGGAGACAAAATAACTGTTACAGCTGTACCCAGGACATAATGTAATTTGCTATATTGATAGAACATTTGTATTTGTAAATTATGAAAAGCTGGTTTTAGGTTGCTTTTGCTTTTTATTACTAGCAAATAATTAGTTAAAGTAAAATGAAGTTGCATATGAAAAGTCTACCAAGGAATGTCAAGTTCCATACGTTTTTTATTTTTTTTCCTCCACACAGGGTATTTTTGGACTCTTCATTAGGGACTGTAGCTACAGGACAAGGGTGAATGGGTTTAGACTTAAACAAGGGAAGTTTAGGTTAGAGATAAGGAAGAAGTTCTTTACTGTGAGGGTGGTGAGGCACTGGAATGGGTTGCCCAAGGATGTTATGAATGCTCCATCCCTGGCAGTGTTCAAGGCCAGGCTGGATTGAGTCTTGGGTAACATGGGTTAGTGTGTTGTGTCCCTGCCCATGGCAGGGGGTTTGGAACTAGATGATCTTAAGGTCCTTTCCAACCCTAACTATTCTATGATTCTACGATTTTTTTTCTTTTTTTAGTTTGCACACAGCACTTTAATACTCAAGTAATTTCATGCTAATTTAGTTAGACAAGGAATCCTCTGTCAGCATTAAAAAGTTAATAATAACTTGTAACTTACTGCTAAAATCCTGTGGACATAGCTCTCTACACTTAAACCATTTCTCATGATGTATTTATGGAATATAATGCACACTTTACTGTGTGATAAAGATCTTTGAAAAGATGTTAAAAAAGTAAATGTGTTATTACTATGGAATAAAACTGACAGCCTTGCTAGAGACAGCCTTGCTCTACAAAGCATCACAATGCTTTGTCTCATCTTTTTATTTCAAAGTTGCAGTCACCAGAAGGGCAATTATTTGAGAAGCTCTGTGGTCAGATTAGCTGCAGTGGCCACAATGGGAAGACTAGAGAATTCTAGTGTTACATTTTACAGCTAATGGTGGTCTAATAGAGATTCATTCAAATAGGAGTTATGCCAGAAATGAAAATGAAACTTTAAAAGTGTCTGCTTGGGGATACTGGAAAATGCAGGTTCTTCTAGGTAAGAATAGTAATGGGCTCTTGAGTTTGAGTTCAGTTAGATCAGCTCTACCAGAATAATACATATTTAAAGAAAGCACCTGACTGTAGGAAGCCCCGTCAGTTAATAACTGGAATGGATGATGAGAGAGTTAAAATTTCTTCTATCAAAGCAGTTCATTAGCTGCCTAACTTTGATAGAAAAGCATCTGCTAGAGAATGAACTTGGTAGTGTTTAGTTACATATAACTTAGCTGTCTGATACCACAGACGTAATTTGAATAAATAAAAAAGAGAAAAAAAGAAGACATGTCTAATAAGGAATAAAGTTCTTAATAGAACCTTACAAATTCCTAAACCCCTAAATGAATATGCAATTAATCATATAGCTTGTATCCATATATAAGCCAGCAGTAGGCCACAAGAGATCTGTAGGTATCCCATATTCCATCAGTAATGCTGACAGAAGGAACAATGAACTTTTTAACAAGTGCTGATTGTTAGGGTCACATTTAATCTTTCAATTCCCAAAACATTCACATGTAATCTGTAGATGTCTGTGCTCATTTAATATTAGCTGGAATGGGAATGGTAAGATTACTCTGCAGACTTTTACTAAACATTTCTTTGTTTAATGGCAGACTGAGGTCTACACATGAAATAGATGCCTGAAATGGCTTTTTATGTTCATGAGGCTAGCTGTGCTCTGTACCACTGAGAACTGTGAAATTTCGTTACTGAATTCAGTCACGGAAGTTCCAGACTTTAAGAAAGTGCCAAAACAGTTACACCACTCAGTCTCAGGGGATAGAACTGGATGGAGAATAAATCTGCACACTACAAGAGGGTGGAATCATACCCCTCGTCATCGCCATGTCCAAAGCTTGGCTGCTTCTATTAGTCTGCACACATGGTTCTTATCTTTGAGAGAAGCCTGAATCATCGTATATGTTTGTGGTTTGGTTTTTTGTTTTCTTTTTGATCTCAGCTTCCATATTGAATGTATAGATCTTAGAAGTAAAATAGAATTAAAGGGAGTTGAGTAGAAGTCATGCCAACTGCTGCAACATTATAAGTAACAAAGATTCTTTAGTGACTTTGCTAAATTGGTGATAAATTTCTGTAAGGCAAGAGGTGCTTTCAGGGAACTTGATGGTCAAGATACAAACCAAACAGAAATTGTTGTTCTTCCTCTTGAGGATGTGGCCTATGTATTGCGTAGCTCTTACGACAAATAAACCACATTAAAAAAAAAAACAACAAAAAACCCCAAAAAAACCAAACCCAACAAAAAGTCAAAATCAAATATTATAAAAGATGACATAGATGTTCAAAATGGACATAGTTCAATAGAGTCCAGAGAGTTAGATAACAGTACAGCAAATGCATATTTGGCCAGTGGATTATACTAAAATAGCCACTGCTTACTTGGAAATCTAAGAGGTTTAATTTGATTAAAGTCCCAGTATTATTTTTAAAAGGACACAAATGTGAATTTTACTAGATAGTTCCTTATATTAAAGGTGCTTAAAGATTTTTATAACCCCCACTACTGAAATTAAAAAAAGGATTGATCTGTTTTTACTCATTATATAACCACTTTAGGTTTAATCATTTAATTCTGCTCATTGAATTACAAAGATGAATAAATGTCAAATAAGCAGTTATATTATGGAATTTGATTCACTTGAGTATGTGAGAGGAATATAAGCACTTTACACCAGGTTTTTGATGTAAAATCACCTTGATTTCTTTGATTTGATTATGTTTCTTTACTGTGAAAGTGGTGAGGCACTGGAATGGGCTGCCCAAGGAAGTTGTGGATGCCCCATCCCTGGCAGTGTTCAAGGCCAGGTTGGACAGTGCCTTAAACAACCTGATCTGGTGGAAAGGGTCTCTGCCTATGGCAGGGAGTTGGAACTAGATCATCTTAAGATCCTTTCTAACCCAAACCATTCTATGATTCTGTGACCTTATGGTGGCTTTAGCATATATAGAACGGGTAACGTTAGCAGTTTCCACGGGCTTCCATGTCAGATATACAGAGGTATTTGAATACCTAAAATGTACTTAAGCACCAAAGATGATCTTTAAGAATCATGGTAGAAGTATACATCTCATTGATTTATTGACACTTCATTGACTTCATCTGACACCTAAATGCAGCATTGAAAATGATGTGAAATATGGCCATGAGAGAACTGGTTTTATTGTTGTTCCTGCAAGAATGCTCCAACATAGAATAATTGGTTGAAGTTATTACCTCTTCCCTGGGTCGCTGTTGTTCATCTCCATGAACAAATAACTTTTTAGGGTTTCATTGTGCAAATAACTGAAAATCTCCAGTTGTCACTTCTTTTGTAGATATATCCATATAGAGAGAGATATATATAGATAAATGCGAGTGAACTACTGTCAATTAAATAGTAGTGCAAATTTCAATTTAGTGCTTGTTTGTTTCTGGATACAAATCACACATTAATGAACTAAGCAAAGTTTACAGAGATCAATACAAATATTTCATTTTCAATCAATACAATATTTTTTGTCAGAGATAGAAGTTTCCTGTAGCCATCTCTTTTCAGGTACATTCATTGCACAGGTGGGAGTGGTTAAAAGGATCCAACAGTGAACTATTTTTATCAATACCTAGATTTGAAAGGCCTAATGTGAGGATAGGCTTCCCTAACATAGGATTTCTTCTGTCAAGGATATTTTCCTTTCTGCTTTTCAAAGTCAGTTGATCTACCAAAATGTGAATTTAGATTATTCACTTCAAAATATAAGCTGAAACATTTATGTTGGGTTTAACAAACATATTTGAACTCAATAGAGTGGCTATTGAGCTTGTTAATCTTTACTGTAGCAACCCCCACCAGAACTTTTACTTCTTTCTTGAACTATATTCCTTTTCTAATTATATGGGGTTGGCAGAGGGTTTATGTACAATTTAACATTTCTGTTTATAACAGTTTCATCCAAAAGTCACTGTTCCTGTGTATTGCGGGAAATTCATAGGCAGAGCTTTCTTAAAAAATAGTTTTGGTCACTAGAGCAATCTCACAAACGAAAAAAAAAATCCCTCTGAAGATCACATTCATTGTCATGTTCAACTCAATAAATACAATGGTAAGTACATTTGAAATCAAGCGTGGTTGCCAGAAAAACATTGCAAAAGAAATGCTCCATGTAATAAAGATCTGGTTTGTTTATCAAACTTTTTAATTTAGCTTAAGTCAGTAGCATTCTCACGAACTTCTTTTTTTTTTTTTTTTTTTTAAATCAGAGTAGAAGCTCAGAAAATGCATAGATGGCCTGTTTTGAAAATTGACCTCTAGCCCATGCAATGGTGATAAAAAAGCAAATCCAGCTGAACCTTTTACTTTGTGTAGTGAAGTTGGATCATGGAAATGTTTAATCTATGTACAAGAAAATACATAGTGCTGATACTTGCTTAGCTGATGTGTGATGTGAAAGATTTTGAGCACACTTACTGTAGCTTTTGCTCAGACATTATTAGAAAAATATGTTTCAAGTATAGTCACTGATGCAGATTTATACTTGAGATAGCAGCCTCAGATTGCATCTCATAGCGAAATGTGTCCTGCAACAGCTTGAAGCTGGAACTGTTCACTCTTCACATGCCTTACAACCACCACAAAATGCAGTCAGTTCATAAGCATGACGCACTGCCTTGTAAATCTTGTTTGCACAGATTATCAGAACAGGGGTTTAATGAAATACTTCAGAGTGATGTCTCTGGATGGAAACAGGGATGCTAGTGAGTTGACAGATGGGGAAATCTATAAACATGATCAACAAAATTAGGAAATGTTAAAAGACAGGGAGGAAAGGTCTACCATCACAAGAAAATTCTCACGGGAACCATATTAATATAAGCAATAACATCTGTACAATCAGTTACACAGAAATATCTGTGACCTGTACTTTTGCTGTGTTCTGTACCAGCCGGCACAGATGAATAAAATAGGGAGAGTTTTTCCATTCTGCTTGAATTCATTCTTGAAGTTGGCTTTTGCTGTTTTGACAAGGCAGTAGGTGAAGATGATGAATGGCATAGTTGCAGTGCCCTTTTAAATGTCTTGACAGAAGCACAGTATCAAACAAGAAGCAAACGGTACTGCATTGTATCAGATATATTAACACAAGATGAACCAAAGCTGTATTACGTAGGGGTAATGGAAGGAAGATGTGTGGGAATAATGAAGAAATTTTGCCAGTAGCCATTGCTAGGTACACCATTCATGTTGATCTCATCTGAGAGTACTTGATAATAAAGCCATTTTGCTGGAAAGCATGCTAAGGCACATGAAAAACAATGAGGTGGTTGATGACAGCCAGCATGATTTCACTAAGGGGAAATCCTGCCTGACCAATTTGGTGGCCTTCTATGATGGGGCTACGGAAATGATGGACAGGAGCAGAGCAGTTGATGTCATCTACCTGGACTTGTGCAAGGCAGTCGACACTGTCCCACACGACATCCTTGTCTCTAAATTGGAGAGACATCAGTTGGATGGATGGGCCACTCAGTGGATAAAGAACTGGCTGGATGGCCGCACGCAGAGTTGTGGTAAATGGCTCAATGTCCAGTTGGAGACCAGTCATGAGTGGTGTCCCTGAGGGACTGGTGTTGGGACGTGTCTTGTTCAACATCTTTGTCAGTAACACGGACAGTGAGATTCAGTGCGCCCTCAGCAAGTTTGCTGATG
>NW_009923254.1:0-475 GCF_000696875.1 Nestor notabilis
AGGCTTCTTCATACCACTGTATTAATCAAATAGTCAGTTGTGCTCATACAGAGGATCCTGCACCTGAGAGATGAGGGAAAGCGAGGCAGAAAACCTAGTGCCCAGCACTGTGGTTCCAAAGCTACCACTACAGGATAGAATCCTGTAAATCCCGTGTCCCTCTTCAGTCATTACTGTAGGTAACTCTGTATATAGGACACAAGTTGTGGGTTGGTGTGGGGGTTTTGTGGTTGTGTTCGGTTTGCCCCTGTTTTTTAACTGAAATCCAATAACTTCACTTGCAAGTTTATGTGGAACTTCCCACAAGCAACTGACCAAGGTTTTCTGGTTTGAGTTACTAAAAAAATGTGATGCGATGCACGATGCAGTTTCTTCTCCAAATGTATTTTTTTCAGCATGTTGCATATGGGGACACTCATTCTTTGAATACACTTCTTTTATTTCAGAAATCAACACATCTTTGGTCTTTTTTTAA
>NW_009923255.1:0-26512 GCF_000696875.1 Nestor notabilis
TGGGCGTGCAGCGAGTGCGGCCAAGGCTTGTGGTGGTAGTGAGGAAGGAGTGCATTTAACTATCCCGAACCGCAGCTCTTCCAGGTTCATAGCCTGGAAGGACGGTAAAAGAGCTTCGTCGCCAACGGGCGCCCCGGGAACGTCTGAAATTCCTGGTTTTGGGAGAAAGACGAGCGGCCCCGTCCCCCCCGGTAGCGACAGCTCGAGTGCCCCATCTCGGTGGGAGGGAGGGCGGGGAGCAGCCATGGGTGAGGCACCGGGTTCTTCCTACCAAAAAGGCAATTAATTCAAGCAAAGCAGGTAATCTCCTGGAAGTTTTGACAAAACCGGGAGCGGAAAAGAAAGAAATAAATTAAAAAAGGGCTTTAAAGCTGTGTAAAAGGCCTGTAATTGTCTGTAATCAGCCATTCGGTCCGGTGTTGGAGTAAAAGCCAGCGCTTTTCGGGGTGATGGGAGATGTGCCTCTTCTGGGGACCAGTTTGACCAGTTTTCCGGCCACCCGGACTGCCCACGGTGTTGCTGTCTCGGGGGGTCGACTTTCTGTCACTGAACTGGAAACAAATAGTTTTAGAAAACACGTTTCGTTTATTGAATGTGCCGGTTTTCATATCAGTATATTTTTGTTTGGACATGAACAACTTTTTAAAGCATTTTTAGGAATGCGCGCTTCTGTCAGTCCTGGGACTGATGAAGGTGAATTTGAAGTTAATTCACTAAATTCGGTATTAGACTCAGCATCTATATTTTTCCTTTCCGCTGTAATGTATGAATTTATGTCAGTCTTGTGTGGTGTTTTCAGAGTTTTTATTTATGATCATGCTGTTTTAAATGTACTTAAAATGAAAATCAGACAAGCAGAATCGTATTTACTGAAGTAAGGCTCTAAGGCGTGAAACCAAAAGGCTGGTACTAATAACAGAATTAAAAGAGCCAGAATTAATAACAGTTGTTTTCTTTTCAAGCATTATTTTAATTCAGTTAAATCCTACAAACTGTTCTGCAAAATCCAGAACAATTTTTGATCCATTAGCATGATATATTTTAAAGGTAGGCAGGAGAGAGTCTGAGAAGAGAACATTAACATTTCTGAATATTCCAGACCTCAGCTGCCGTGTTATCTTGAGCACATCAGTTATTTAAACATGTTTATTTTAACTAGCTATAGACCAGGCCAGGAAACAGCACAAGTGCCAGATTTCTGGAATTAGGTGCATATTCCCACCCCCAAAAAAACACTCTAGAGAAAATGCTACATTTATGTGTACAGAGCAAATGTAAAAAGGGAGACAGCAGATCCCCCAGCACTCATCGCTATAGGTAAACTTTTTCTAAGTATTACAGAAGTTCCTGAATACCACGTTTTGCAAATCCTTGCTTTCAGGGTTAGCTTTTTCTTTGGTTGGCCTACAGATGTACTGAAGTCAGCAAAGTGTGGTAGGTCTGCGATTTGGAGTCCAATCCTATGTTTCTTCCAATCCCATGTATCCCAGGGATTTCAGAGAAAACTTTGAGCAAAAGCACCAGGCTGCTCTGAGCAGTGAGAAATACTAGGTTTCCTTATGTATTATTCACTCAGAAAAAAGCCTTCTCCTGTGAATGCAGATGTACAACAAAACCGTGTATGTTCTAACAGGGATCTGTTGATTCTGATCTGATTAACATGTCTTCAAGTGATGAGGGCTCTTAGGAGTCTGAACTGTAGTGAATGTAAAGTAGACTGGAACTGTCCTGCTGAGCCCGATCTCTGGTTTCTAAGGAGTCTCTTTAGTGTAGGCATATCCTGGGGGAACTGTTCAGACTGGACGCTTGCTTTTGTGAGTAGGGCTGGGGTGGTCAGGCTGTGTGTTAGGTTTCTTGTTTGTGGATAGGGCAAAGCAGTTTTGCCAGAAAAAGAATTTTAGCCTTCATGGACTAAGGAAGGTATTTTACAGAAAGAATTTGTACTAGGTACAGGTTTTTAATTCACTGATTTTTGTCTTTTTTTTTCTTTCCTATTTGGATCCCCCAGATTACATGGCATTTTAGAAAATCTTGGTCCAAGTCTTTAAGAACATGATAAAGCAAAATGTTTTTTTAATCTTTCTGAACAAGCAAGTGCTTTGTAGATCATGCAAGGACTAGAAGTACTCTAACAAACTAGCTTGGCATAATCCAGGGGTTAATAAATAAATATAAAATCACACCAGGGACTGAACTGAATAAGCCTGAACCTTTTTACAGTTCCAAAACCAACATGTATCCGCAGCAGCTATGAAGGAAAGACATTAAGAAAGCACTACATTTTAAGGTACCTTTTAACACTCTGTGAAAGTGCTAAAGGATGAAAATCCTGTATTCTTTCTGTAAATTCGAAAACTCTTATCCATGGCAGCAAAGGAGACCATTGGGATGGCACTCTCAATCTGGTCCATCTGGTTATAGTAGCTTTTCCCTTCAACAGCAGTTTTGCCAGCAAGTTTCCATTCCCATAATTTACAAGATTTAAATGATTTAGTTTGACTATTTCAAGTGTTTATCTGCCCATGTATTTTGAGTTCTTCTCCAAAATGATCTTAGATGAAAAACTTAACAAATAACCGAAGTGTCACATCCTAGATACATCATTTAATGAGCGGGCTTGAAATAAGTATTTTTATGTTGTCTGTAAAATATTAAAATCATCACTTTCCACGTTACACTGATTTAAAAAAAAAAAAAAGTAATGAAGTCATAGAATCATAGAATGGTTTGGGTAGGGAAGGACCTTAAGATCATCTAGTTCCAACCCCCCTGCCATGGGCAGGTTCACAGTTTTTTTTAATTAATTTTGATTTAAGAGTACAACCACATGAACAAGCAACATGTGACGTAAAACCCTAAGAAGGAGCATTATTGCTATATGATAAACTCACTTGCCTTCTGCAATGGTGTGCCAGTTTATCCCAGCTTGGGATTCCTGTAGGCTTTTTTCCACCTTGCTCTGAAGCCCCAGTGCTGACGGTGGAACACTGAACTGGGCTCACCACCTTTAGCAGGTGTGGTAAGGGCTGGGTTTCTGTCTAGCTGAACTGAATTTCTCCTACCCTGTGCACCATGGGCCTGATTCTCTGAGTACCTTTTGCCTTCATAAAATAAATGCATAATGCTGTCTTCTGCTCTGTGAGAAATTTGCATACAGTGTGTATTCATAGCCCTGACTAGGTAGAGCAGTGCAGAACTTAGTTCTGCTTTTGAAACACTGGATGCCCAGACTGTTCTTGGCTAAAAACTTTTGAAGATGCATTGTTGTAAAGCAGCATGTCCCAGTGAAACATCTTACAGCTATGCAGCTTATACTTGCACTGCGTGTTAAAGGATGAGGGAAGCTCCAGGTATAAGTTCTGAGCAAACTAAAGAACTCTTAAGCATGGAGGAAGTCCTCAATTTCTGCTTGCTAATCTGGGATTTGGTTCCTCATACTCCAGTACTATCAGTATCTTCTGGATGTATTAGAAGACTTGATATTTTTTCTCAGTGTTTTCTGACATAGGAAGATTATGTGGAGGACGCTGAGATGCAGTCTGTTCTAGCACAGGTGCTTTAAAGAGGTCCACTCCACATCTTTCTTCATGACTTGGTTTCCAGAAGTATTGGCTGACACCAGGTCAGACTGACCTTGAGAAATGCAGAGTTACTCTGCTACCTGAAATAATTTTCTGAAAATCTCTGCTCTTCTTAAGTAATTTGCCCTGGGGAGTATGACAGAGAGTGCTTTACAGCCTGAGTATGGTCATACATGGTAAGACCATGAATAGATATAAGGAAGAAGTTCTTTACTGTGAGGGTGGTGAGGCACTGGCACAGGTTGTGAATGCTCCATCCCTGGCAGTGTTCAAGGCCAGGTTGGACAGAGCCTAGGGTCGCATGAGGCGTCCCTGCCCATGGCAGAGGGGTTGGAACTAGGTGATCTTAAGGTCCTTTCCAACCCATTCTGTGATTGTATGATTCTATGTGGCAAGAACCTGGCTTTTTGCTTTAATCTTGGCATTTTGCTAGAGTAACAGAGAAAGGAAACTGAAAAGTGCAATGAAACAAATAAACATAACAATAAGATACTTCCATTGCAAAAGCTGATGAAAAATTGTGCTTATGGAATTTTTGCCTAAAGCATCAGAATGAAATAGAGCACAATAAAGTACAGTACATATAGCACTAAAGAAAGCCATTAGAACAAATATACCATAAACATGAAATGGACTTACAAACATCCATTCTGTGATATAGATGTATCTTTTCTTTCTGTAACATTCGAATACTTTACATTTTAATGCATTTATCATTGCAGTGTGCCAGTAAGATAGGAGAGATTGCTACTATGTAGAGAAGGAGCTGGAGCAAAAAGAAATGAGGTGACTTGCCTAAGGTAATCCAGAAAGCTGGTAGCACTGCAGGGAAATAAAAGCAGGTCTTCTTCTGCAGACTAACTCTTTGGACCAGTGTCAGCTTTTTCCCCCCTCAGGTGAGGACAGAAATTCTATCCTGTAACACTCTTATTTGAATCAATATACCTTATTGCTCATTTTTAGTAAAATCTCTTGTGTTTTTTTTTTCATAACAGCTGGGAGATACTTGAATTACTGAAATGAACTGATTTTTTTCCTTCCTTCTTGACCCACTCTTAGTGAATAAATTCTTATTAATTATTGATTTGAAACTAACTGGTAGCCAGAGTGTGTCCTCAAGTGACATAACACTAACTTTCCTTAAAATAACAGGCAGGAAAAAGCAGAGTGTTTTATCTCAGCTCCCCCCAGGCTTGTACCAGCCTCTGGAAAATGCTGCCCTCACTCAGGCAACAAAGTGACTAAGAAGTCTCAGGATTTTCCTTTTTTGTTGGGGTTCTGTGGGAACAGAAATTTTCTTTAGGGTGGGGAGATTCATTTGACATATTTTCTTATGCCCCGATTGCCAGGATCACTGAGACACCTTCGTTATTTTAAGAGTTTGTCTTTGGAGGCAGGGAAGTTTCTGTAAGTATCAGAAATCACAGACTGTGGAGCATCTTTTCCTGCTTGCAGTTAACTTTGTGAGCCTTTTGATAGAACCAGTTTGGGGTGCCCAGAATATCTTAAAGAGTGGCTACAAAATGGCTTTTAAAGGACAAATCTTTGTCCTCATTGTAAGGTTGCCAGAACTAGACTAGTGCCAGCTACTCTCCGACCCAGCCACCAGTCTGGGATTCTGGGCTCAGTGGGGGATATAAGCATTGGCTGGACTCCTGCGGTGACTCTTGCTGTGCCATCTCTAACAAAGAGGAAGAGGATCCCAAGTTTCGTCCTTAGTAAGATTTAAGCACTGCCAGAAGATATCAGAGCTGCACTAGTGGTGGGGTTTGTAGAAAAGCAATTCACTGAGGGGAAGCCATAGAATAAATCACGCCTCCCGCTAGCAAATTAACTACTGTAAAATGTATTTTGCATTGCAGCCTGAGCTGGTCTTCTGAAATCTTGTAGTATATGCTTTATGTTTTTAGAAAACAGATGAATGTGATAAGGATTAATCTCATCAGGCAAGTTCTTGAGTGCAGATTTCAAGTTTCACTGTACTGTTATATTTTACATTAACAAAGTCCCCTGAGTTTTGGAAGGCAAGGTCTCTGCCTCCATTGCCCACTGAAGGACTTAACGCATTCTTGTATAACATAGCTCTGCAAAATAACTCTTATTCTCATTTTTCTAAACGGTACTTCTGTGGTCAGTCATGACCCATAGCAGAATTGGGAAGGTAATTTTTCCAAAATGAAAACAAGTGCAGGTATGTTAAGCAGTAGGAGGCTGTTTCAAATGTCAGATATGTAGACCCTGATCTTTATAAAGTTGAGCACCTAAATATTTTCAGTAACCTGGGCTGTGTTTCTTTGAGGTGAGTCGTCTCATTGGAGAACTGGCCTTTGCTCTGTGCTGAAAAGCTTATGAAAATTTCCCTCGAGGGCTGCCTTTTTCCCGAAGTCACAGCACATAATTCTCTAGAGGTATTTTGTATGTTGAGGGTTTTATCTTCTCTTCTTGGACAATTCGGTGTGGTTCATTAAATTCCCTTCCCCTGGAATCTCATTACCATGTGAATATTTAGAATTTCAACTTGAAAAAGTATTTCCTTTACAAATATAAAAAGACTAAAAACCTCATATGTTAAAAAAAGGGGAAAAGGATTCATTGTTGTTATTTTTTCGTACTAACAATATTTAGCTGATCTTGAGACTTCTGTTTGGTTGGAGCTAGCAGAACTGCAACAAGTAGACTGGTCCAGGTAGAAAATTTTAACTAATCAGTGCATGCCACTGGAATAAATGGTGCATTTTGGCCTATTGTAAGATTTTGAAATAGAGCTGCAACAATGAAAACCCAGTGAATTGTCCTCTTGCAGCATATGACCCTGATTTTGCCTTGCTTGAGGGAATTATTTATAAACAAACTGTACTATGTTGAAAGTCAAAGAAGATAATTTTAGTGTATTTATGGTTGAATTTTATAAATTTTTAGAAAGTCTTTATGGCTGCACATTCTTTTGATGTTACATATGAAGGATAAGAAGAATGTTGTAGTCATTCAGCTGTTTAATGAAAAATAGGTGTCTGGTCTAATCTAGTTGACTAAATACCTTGTCTAATCCATAGTTAATACAGAGACACCTCCAGAAGATGAAACAACTTCTCTTAGGCATCTATTTTAAGGTGATGAATCATTATATAGAGCTACTTATCTCTTCCCGCTGACCGTACAGGAGGCCCAGACAAGGAGCTTAGCCAACGCACTGAACTTTTAGATAGAGAAGTGACAGCAATGCCCCCTTTGACAAGAACTGGTAAGCAGGAAGTGCTGGGGCATGCTACTGCGTGGACATCTTGAAGAAGAAGGACAAAGCTGGTAAATCCATAGCTTTCCAGATCCACAGCTTTCTCCTCAATAGCAAAGCATAGAGAGGGTGGAAGCCACCTTTACAGCTGACCCCAGGAGACTCACAGAGTCTTTGGCAGATGGTGTGGGGTTTGGCTGTTCCTTTGGGTTGTCAAGGAGGTGGAATCTGACCATACATTTTCCCCAGCCAGAGGCACCCTTGTTTCCTCAGGCAGAAAAAAACATGTACAGCAAATCATGCCCTAATAATAAGGCATGTGAATGATGCCTCTGAAAATTGACAGTGATTCACATGATCTCAGGTAATCTGCAGTGTGACTGTAAGCCAATACATTGCTACAGGTATGAGGAAACAGTGATTATGCTGTTAGCACATTTCAAGCCCTTCTTGGTGTGATTACTCTGCTAATTCTTGAAAACCTCACCGAGACCCAACGTAAAAATGTAAGCCTACTTCTCACATCCGCCTTTTGTGTAGGATTTAAAAATAGATATTTAGAACTTCAAAACCTTTCTGTGAACATTTGCCAATATTTTAAAACTGATCTGCATGTGGTGCTCTGATCTGCCCTTTTGGCTTGACTTCATGTGAGTGTTCACGTGTTTGGTTATGTCTTGTGGTTTAGCCCCAGTCGGCAACTAAGCCCCACACAGCCACTTACTCACTCCCACCCACTGAGAGGGAGGAAGAGAATCAGAAAATTAAAAGTGAGAGAACTTGAGGGTTGAAATAAAGGCAGTTTAACAAGTAAAGCAAGAGCTGCTCACAGAAGTAGAGCAAAACAAGGAATTCATTCAGCGCTTCCCATGGTCAGACAGGTAGGTGTTCAGCCATCTCAAGGAGAGCAGGGCTCCATCACGAGTAACCATTACTTGGAAAGACAAACGCTATCTCTCCAAACATCCCCTCCTTCCTCCTTCTTCCCCCCAGCTTTACATACTGAGCATGATGTCGTATGGTTTGGAATATCCCTTGGGTCAGTTGGGATCAGCTGTCCTGGCTGTGTCCCCTTCCAACTCCTTATGCACCCCCAGCCTATTGGCTTGTAGGGTGAGTTGAGGAGTAGAGAAGGCCTTGAGGATGTGTAAGCACTGCTCAGCAATAGCTAAAACATTCCTGTGTTATCAATACTGTCACAAATCCAAAACATAGCCCCATACTGGCTACTATGAAGAAAATTAACTCTACCCTAGCCAAAACCTAGACTGTAAAACTTATGCTGTAAAACAGCAATGTTGAAAGTGAATAGACAGTGACTTTGGGAGTGCAGAAAAGTGAGCTTTGTGGGATGGTGTACCACAGACTCTTGCGCTAAGTTTTGCCAGGTCCATGTGGTTGTGACAGCCTTTGGTGGGATATGACAGCAGCTGGTGCTTCCTCCTCATGGCCAGGGGCTCCCCTTTAGCTGGCTGGGATGCTTTCAGAGTGCACAACTGCTGCTGGAACATTGCACTCTAAACACTGTAACTGCTGGGGACAGAGCCATGTTTCATTGTGAGGCCCAGGGCTTGTGGTTCAAGAGCAGAAACGGTGCCATGTGGCTCAGCTGGACCACTTCACCGGGCAGCGCTGCTGCTGGACTATGCAGGGAGCTCTTCATGATATGAAACTTTCCTGCAGCTTTGCAAAAGCCTTCTTTAATAATTGCCAAGAATGGATGTAGGTAGGAAGCTGCAGTTTACTTGTGCCCATGAAGTAGGCACAAACCATCCAATGTTCTCAGATGAGGCGGGATCATTTTACTGATAATATTTTTAATTTGCTTGCCGGGGCTGGAGCCTGGGCATTGCCATGGGAAGCAGTTCATGTGGGCTTAGCAATACTTAGAGAATTACAGTCTACCTGCAGCTTGAGGTCTGTCTGTTCCTGTTCCTGTGCTTACCGTTTCTTGTTAACTGGCTCAAGACAGCTTTCTGAATCATTGTTTGGAGGTGTTTCAGCTCTCTTCCCAGGTTATACCACATTTTTATCAGTTAGCTTTAAAAACCCCAACAAACTAACAGCACATGCAGTGAAGGATCCCTGGATGGGTAATACCAACCTGGCTTTGAACACCGCCAGGGGTGGAGCATTCACAATTTCCAGAAGTTTACCATCAGTTCACTTTTCCTCAGTAGCCATTTTTCCATTACCCCTTCCTTCTTTCCTGCTAGCTAATGGCCTACATTATTTCCTGAGTCATTTCACAACACTAAGATTAGGAAAAGCAAATAGAGTATTTAATAAGAAGCCATTTCAAAATTGCATAACTTTGTGAACTGAATTGTACTCAGGAACCTTACTCTCAATAGATAGTTGGAAGGAAAACTTAAACTAGTCCCACTGTCAGGATGACTTTTTAGTATTGGGAGGGGTTTGAATTTAGAATATCTTCAGATCTGGCAGTGTATTTAAAAATATCAGTAATCTCTTAGTTTTAGCACTAGATGAGCTTGAGGTCCATCTGCATGTTTAATACCATTTCGTTATCTGTTTGTAAAATGCTTTGTATTCACAAAGCTAAATGTAAATGAACATTATTACTAAAATGTTGCATGCAGCAACAGTGTCAGAATGATTTATCTTTAGTAAAGAAATAAAAATAAATTCTAGATATTTCATCCTTTTATATTTATGACCCAATAAATTTTCTTTTAAAGCATATAGTACAATTTTTGAAGTGCCAAAAGGCACTTACACCATACTCTGATATTTCATTTTCATGCATCTGTGAAGCTAAAACTGTAAGGTCTGACTTTTGGGAAACACATAGTTCTGCATGATCTCTGTTTTTATGAAACTGAAATGCAAAGCAGAAAAAAGAACTAAGTATCCTGAATAGGAATTATTGGGATTTGGCCTTGGTAAATGTGTACTCCACATGGCTGGAAGCAGCAGCTACCTTTTGGTTACTGTGTACTTCATTCTGGCCAATAAATACAGAGCTAATATTCCGACATTTCAGCAACTTTCATTCTATGATTCTATGTGACCAGCAAACAAAGTTTGCTTCAGATCACTTGACCAACAAATATTGGTAAAGTAGCCATGGTATATGTGAACAGAAAATAAAAGCATATGCAATTCTTTCTGTGTATTGTCCTCAGCACTGAAGGTATTGTAATTCCTACAGGTACAATCACAGTATAATTCTGAAATACATACATGTTAAATGTATCATTTTTCTCTGAGCAAATTTCATCCTCTTAGTGCAGTTTCAATCACAGACAGTGGAAGCCATTTAGTGCAATGAATATTCTCTGCTGTTTCTGTCAAAGATTAAAAATATACTTGTGATGTGTTAGGTTGAAGCATTAACATTTTTTGTGACATAGAGCTCCCATGGTAGTGTTGAGCATCCCTGTATATCAGCAGGTTATTTTACTGATGTAACTCTGTAACTACTACTCATTGGTCTGAGTGCAGCAGCTTCAGTAGGTGTGGCCCAGGGATGTGGTTTGATAAATTTAACATAGAATTCACTTGTGTATCGGTGTAGTTAAAGTACACTAAAGAAGTTTATAAACTGGACAAAGGTGTTGGCTATAGGCTTAGGGACACATAATGCCATTGTTTAAAATCTAGAATAAATTTTGAGAAATGGTCTCAGGAATGACTTGGTTCACAGTTATATGAGGTTGCTAGCTACATTTATTTCTGAAGCAAATGTTTTGCCTTAAAGGGATATGAAGGTGGAAAAGACAGCAGTTGGTTGAGGGAACTAAGTAAAATGCTGAAGAAAGCCAGAAGCAGGATTTCCATTGACTTGAGCAGAATTAGTGCCAAGATCTATACTGTTTGCATCGTGGTGGCATGCTTGTTTAGAGTTTCCTTAAGCAAAATGTCTCAAGTTTTGACCCTGATCCATTTCCTGACCCTTACGCTTGCAGCTGACTTGTTGAGAGGTTTAGTGAATGGAGAAAACCTAACCTTTCCTATTGCTGTATCTATTTGCAGGACCAGGCTGTTTATCTGAAGCAATAGTTTATGCAATTTTGGTTTATCCAGATAACTCCTGGCTGTATCACATATTGTGATAAGTACCACATTACTGAAAAACAGAAAGGAACTGGAGAAATTTCAGGAACCATAGGAAGGAAAATCAAGGACAGGCCAACATGTCTGACAAATATCATATGCCATGAATAAGGTGCTGGAGCAATGATTAAATGCAATCAGGCATTATGATAGCCAAGAAATATTTGGGACGCGTGAAAAGGAAGCAAAGGAATTGAATGTGGCACCTTCTATATACTAAGTTGTATATTTAGAAATACAAAAGAAAGCTTTACCTGACTGCAAGGGAAACCTGATAACGGCATGTGGAATGTGGCTCTTAGGGAGCCTGGAAATTGAAGAACTGCAGCAGATAAAATGTTAGTAGCAGATAAACAATACTGTCAAGAACAAGTTCTCATATTCAGAAAAATGGCTGAGATTATCTGGTGGGTCTTTACCTTATCCATCTCCTGTGCTGCTTCAGTTAGTTAAACCCCTTCCAGCTTCCACACCCCACCAGCTGCATTGAGGCCCTTGGGGTATGTAAGACAGGTAATACTGGGCTGCATGTTCTTGACTGGTTTACATTCCTTAGGACATGGTTCCACATTTGATGGTCTCATGTGGAAGAGAAGCTTTAGAATACTAATGCCTAATGTAAATAATTCTTTTTTGTAAATGTTTGGAAAGCGTACACTTTGAATATAGGCAATTAGTTCTCTTGGAGTGTATTTATATTTGCTTACAAATAGCAAAGTGTCAATGAAAAGCTCTAGCAGTAAAACGCTTATCAACTTGTAATTACAGTTGAAGAAGCTTGTATGAATTCAGATAAAAAATAGAGGTAATTACTTTAAAAATGTTTAGAGTTAGGCTTCTGCAGCACTAGTTCATTGCTTTGGAAGAACAGCAGATTTAACAGTCAGAAAACTATGCCTAATAAAACTGTGCTCTAATATGTACTTGGGACCTAATTTTGAGTGATCTTTTTAATTCCAGTTGAAAAAACTTTTAAAATTAACAATATGGCTTAGATACACTTACCTATTTTCTTATCTTTCTCCTGATTATTGATATTGTAGGATTTTTATCTAAGTGTGCAGTTATTTCTTTTTTATGATTATTTTTTAATGGATCAGGTTATTTCTAGAGGTTTGGACAAACCACAGTACAGGGTCTAGAGCCACTTATTTTCTGCATAAGCCAAACCAGGAAAGTGACATAAAAGTTTGGATGCTGATCACATTTTACAAGTATTCAGCTCTAGCAAGCATGATGTATCTATTTTCAAAAGTAAAAAATATCCCAAGTTCCATAGTTGACTAGTAAAAGCAGAAATTAAAAGGTAATTAAGATTAATGGAAAACCCCATAAGCTTTATAGAAAATAATTAAGGGATTATTAGGTAATGAAGACTTTTCCAGGATTTGGAAGACATAAGAGACACTTCTGATTCATGAGTTCAAGAAATTCTATAGAAATTTACCCAAATACTACCTAATTCTGTAAGTTGAATTTGCAATTTTTTATTGTATTAAGGAGAGTCTTCTTCAGCAAGTGGCTTATTAAATTCTGAGTTTAAATTCTAAACTTAAATTTCTTTAAATTCTGAATTCTTGCACTTTCCCAGCAAGAACGAGTTTACTGTCAGGACAGCAGAATCAGGCCCTGCAGTCTGTGCCTGTAGAGCTCAGCTAGATTGTCTCATTGCATTTTATAAGATTTGTTCATTAAGGTTTAATAGTTATTGAAGACCTTATTGGTTTGAGTACTAATAACAACATTGGAATACAATCAGAAGAGACAGGATTCACTTTAGATTCTCTTTTTCTAGGGTATCATGCTTGCTGGAATTGTTTAAAATTACTTTTTCACATGCTTTATACTTATTATTTCAACAATATATTATTGAAACGATGCATTCAATCCCAATATTACCAAAATGCCACCATAATTATAGCATATACAGAAGTAAATTTCAAATCTGAAGAGTTTCATTCTTATGACAAATATATTGAGAGTTTTGCATATTATAGTCAAGCCACACATGTAAAATAACCTTACTAAATTAAAGAGCAATTACTTGGTTTATCATTGTTTGCCTTAAAAATATCACCATCTTGAAAAAAGGAAAAAGAACATGTGGGGCAGGACTTTACACACTGACTTTTTGGAGGACTGTTGTTATGAATATTACCTAAGCTCAATGGATAATCAATTAGATCTGTGCTTTTTTTTTACAGCTCTTTCCAAACACTTTTTTCTCCGAGCCCCGCCATTCTACTCAGCATGCTGTGGTGGGTCCTGTCAGCACCCTGCATCCCCCACTGCTTTTCCAAGTAAGTTTTTATGCTTCATCAGTAATGCTTGAGTTATTCTGTAAACCAAAGCAGCAGGATTTAATGTGTTCTGGAAAACTAATTGGTGATGCAATGGCAGCAGCTAATTCCTTAGTAAAATCACAGCAATCCTATTCAGAGGGTTTCCAAAGATTTATCAAACTTAAGTACACTGAGCAATTGTCAGAGGCTTCTAATGGCATTGAGACACCCAGACAGAGCTAACCTAGGAAAGCTGCTTGTTTTCAGCTTGCCAGAAAAGACTCTTTAAAATCAGTAACTCTTTTAAAAATCTCTGTCAATAAACATTTGCAAATAAGAAAAGAGCTGAATGATCTTAAAGTGGATGCTGCATTATAATGTCTGTTAGGGATAAATTGTGAGTCAGGGAGCCCTAGCATTATTTAAGTAAAACAGACGTTCTTTTTGTAGCAATCAAATGCATGCACATGCTTAATTTGTTTTTCCTTTTTTATTCTAATGTAAAAAAATTGAAGAAAGTGAAGAGAATTTTGGCTGGTATAAGTTATACATTCAGGATTAAGACCTGGAAAACACTTCCATTTAATCCAAATCTAAATTTAACCTTGATTGGGAAGTTTGTGTGCCATAGCGTAAGAATGGATATTCATGATTTTACCATTTATGGCTCAGGAATACAAACAGAAGGAAGTATTACCTCATCCTTCAGAACAGAGAGAAAGCACAAATCGCATGTCAAATCCAAATGAAAATTGGAGCTTATGCGTGTTCTAGTGTATACTTTTTTTATCAGAGTCACATTCAAACCCTTCCTGACTATGTGCATGTGTTTTATGAATGTTTCAGGAGGGCAGTTGCTAAGTTGAATGATTCTTGACAAGTGAGGCAGCAAATGCTGGCAGTTTAATGAGCTGCAAGTTTCTGAGCACCTCTTTAGGGGGCTGACACTTTCCCACAGAGCGTTTTACATGGCCCCAGCTCTCCCACAATGGCTGACAGCACCATGACCAATCACCACTTTCACTTTACTCATCCACACGCGACCTCACCACAATTTTTCACTGTGCAGATGAACTTTAGGAACCATCTCACATTGAAAAGGCTTGGGCAAGGGTCAGTTGCCCTTTTGTATGGCCATAAAGCAATACTCTATGCGCCAGTCTTTTCTCCTGTCTCACATTCCAAGAGATTTTCTGGACACCATTTAAAGCACTTGACTGAAAAATAAAGCAGTGAATGAAACTGACTTTTATAGACTCATTCTAGCTCATCTTCCCATATAACCCTGTCTACCTGAAAAGGGATTTAGTGGATGAGCTGAGTGTATACAGGGACTTGCTGAATACATAGGCCCATTATCAACTGTGGGGATTGTTTATTAACCAGGACTGATACACTACTATTTTGGAAGTGACCTATTAATTGTCCATTTAACTAGAATGTATTGAATTCAAATGAAAAAATGGAAACCATGACTAAAGGTTTTACTTGCTCCTTCAAGGTGGTCTCTGCCATGAAGGCAAATGAAGATTGTTCCACACATTAAGAGGACATTTATCACTATATATTAGGATACAAAGGAAAGGCTTAAAAAAACCAAACCCTGAAGCAAAACAAAAATCAAACGGGCAACATAGGAATTAGTTGGTAACAGATTCACACTGATGTCAGCAGAACACAAAATCTTTTGATGCACATTCAGAGCAACAGGCTGCAAACTGACTTACTTCATTTTGATGGAATTGTTGAAATGTAGGAATGACTGCCTATCCCACTGTACTGAAAAATCCTTTAATCCGCAAATTGAAATTTAGTTTTTGTGTGAGGAGTTGGAATTCATGTTGGAAAATGGGGTATTCTTAAAAAAAATCTCCAGGCTGGTCAATTGAGATAAGTATTCATTATCACAAACACCAGTTTTAAGTTTTTCGACCCGGTGGCTGGTTGCTAATGCTTGTAAGCATTCTATTTATCATTAAGTTTTGTTTAGTTAATCTTTTAAAATCAGTCACATAATGTGCCTCAGAGTGTGTAGTTTCTTCACTGCTAAGTTAGTCTAATACAGGTGTTAAGCTGTACCCTACATACTGCCTGTACAGGAATTAATTGGTGCCTCTGGGCTCCAGCAGGAGGTTGTTTCTTTGCTGATTGACTGTTAACAACCAGCCAGGCAAGACAAATTTTAAGGGGTCACATAATCTGGCATCCTCTGTCCTTGGCTGACAACTCCATTGTGGAATGGAAGCCAGGAGGCAAGGACCAGTCCTGTTTCACTTTTTCCCTTGCTGGTGTCTCTCATCCCATGAGAGAGAAGGTACCAGCTTTTTTCTGCTGTCAGACTGTACCTTCCAGTAAACTTGAGAATGGCTGATGATTCACCAGAAGCTACTCAGAGACTACGTGGAAAAGGTACCTAAGTCACCAAGTTCAAGGAGGAAGAACAGAAAACATGCTTGAGGAAGAAGCGCCAGTGTTCACCCCCATTCTCATGGTCAGGAGGGGCGTTTAGGGTGGTGGTCATGAGAGGGCTGTTCACTCCTCAGAGAAATACGAACCTGGCTTGCCCTTTGCAGAGACCTCCAGTGTGGCATTTTGACTTCTGTTCTACAGATAGTTTATTCTGGTTTGGATGAAGTCTGACTGTGTCTTACTGTGTAATAAATATCAGGACAGAAATGAGAAGGTTATGGTTTTTGTATCTGGTCTCAGATATAATTTTTAAAATTGAAATACATGTGTATAAGATTTTGACTTATTTACACTGTAACATTTTAAATCATAATAATTACTTCCTGCCACAGGTTGTTATGAGGGATGAATATAAAGATGGGTTCTTAAAGTGTAGAAAAATTCAAGAAAGGCATGTCTAGCAGAATGCAATGATCCCTAAGTCAGTGGCAGCGTATTTTAGGGAAGGATCATTGCAGACTTGCTCAGCTTTTGAGATTCTTCCTCCACTGGTCACAGCTGGAAACAGGATACAGGGGTAATGTATGTAATATCAACCAGTCGCACATGCACCACAAGAGTATGTAGTCAACTTTGCAAGACATACACGTCTACACTTCAGTTTCTCATCATTATACGTACACAGTTCTGCAACATCCTTAGTATATGTGTGTTTGTTTCTCTGTGGGTGTTTAAAGATACACATACCCATGTGTAGATATGTATACGTTACAGATACTGAGATGTAGTGCAGCCCCAAGGAACAGTTAGTGGAAGCTGCACCTGGATTTAATTAGTATTTTTAAGAGCACTATATGTATTGAACAAATATATTTAATCTACCCCCACCACTACAGCTCACTAGAATAGATAGACTTTTGCACAAAAAAATGTACAGTCTTTTAGGGAATCTGCTTTGTACATGGAATTTGCCATTAGCTTCAATATGAAAAGGATAAGATCCTTGATGGAAATTGAACAGCAGCACATCTTTGCAGCTGCTGTAACTCTAAATTGGGGTGGCAATCTTGGCCTATGTATGCGGAAAGGTCGACAATAGGACAGCTTGCACCTTTACAGCCTGAACTGCATTTGATACAAACTAAAGCCACCTTCGTGGCTGCCCTCCTACAGAAAGGCCGTAGGTGTCAGTGGCTGTATAGCCATGGCACAGGCTTTGGAGTCAAAGAGCAGTTCTTTCCTGGCCTGCTTGCAACTGCCCTGTGCAATCATCACGTCCAATGCTTGGTGACAGGCCCTTTTCAACTGACCTCTGGTACTGCCCCCTGAGTGAGCAGCTGGGGAAGCTGGGTGTGCTGGAGGCATACCAAGCCTCACCCTGGACTGCTCCCCACACCACATCCTTCTATGGAGAGGGAGCATGGGAAAGCACAATGGCTTTAGCCTTCATTGGGTGTGATGAAGGCGAGAGATTTATCTGGATTTGGGTTTTCTGTGCTCTTTGTGAGGCCAATGAAGGGCCAGTGCAAACACTTCCCTAGTGCAGCGCTGTCCCTCCACTTTGAGGCTGTTTTCCAGGCTAAGGTTCCTTTTAGGCATGGATCAAGGGGACGTAATTGGATTCATTGAAAAATGCACCCCCTGCCCAGGACTTGCTATGAGATGTCAAAGGATTAGATACAAAGCTGAATGGAGTAAGTCCAAGTGCTCCTCAAATCCTCTAATAAAGAAATTGCTGCAGTTTCCAGAATAACTAAGTGAATGGCCAGGGATTTTCTGAGGAACAGTGCACTCTGAAAGTCTGTTGTTAGCAAACAAAAGTAAAGAAAGCCTATTTAGTTTCTTTGAATCAGTATTACAGACCACTTTTACCTGGTTCTGCATTTCACACAAGGAGAAAATAAACTTATAGGAAAACTCGCTCGGTGATGACAACAGGCAAGGAAAGTGGAGTTTCTCCCTCACTGTGTTTGAATTTTGAAGTAGCATGGGCCATGTGTTAATGTTTCTCTATGAACTCATCTGATTTACTTTTTAATATGTCAAGGGGAGACTCTTGACCACTGACAACACTTCTAAATCCAACTGAGGATTTAGTTCTTAATGAACATGACTGAGGCATTACGACACACTTATAACACCAACAAATCAAAAGGGGATAGTAGTGTGCTAGCAGTATAATAAACAGTACTTAATATTTCTCTGATATGGGTTAGGTATTATGTGAAACTCTTATCCATTTCCATTAGGAGAGGAAAGTGTGCTGCCTCTTCTGACCCAGGAGTCTAACTCCAAGTCCCGAAGAGGTATATTAAGAAGAGCTGTCTTTTCTGAAGACCAGAGGAAAGCTTTGGAGAAAATGTTTCAGAAGCAGAAGTATATTAGTAAAACAGACAGGAAGAAACTGGCCGTTAACCTGGGTCTAAAGGAGTCTCAGGTAAGAAATGATAGAACATCTGTGACTTTCTGTCTTTTTGAGGAAAAAATATTTAAAATGGCTTTGAAGGAAGAAAACTGAACTCCTTCACTGAGCAACGACCTCAGTAAATCGATGGCAGTTTTAACCAAGGAATGTTAGCAACAGTTTTCTGGTTTATTTCCTGAAGATGCATATTCAGAAGTCGATCGCTCCATTTTCAGACAGTGGGAGAAACATGACCTCTGCATTCATTTCCAACTCCCATTTTGCTGTCTGACAGAGCCCCCTGTCAGGGGTAGGGAAATATGCTCCAATCCACTGCTTGATAGGCAGTGATCCAGGCAGAAAACAGCAGGGCATAGAGCCCTCTTGCATTCCTCTGAGCACCCACTGCACTTGCTGATGAACAGCTAGTGACAGTGCAAATCAACAGCACTTGCATTGAGACCATTCTGCCCCAAGAGAACCTATCCCTACAGAAAGAAACTTGGCTACGCAAGGACAGAGATCCTCGGAGCTGAGAGGGTTGATTCTGAAGGTGCTGCAATAGATGCAGGTCTCTAGTGCACAGCTGAAAAAGAAAGACCGACAACATAATTCTATTTCTTTGCATGCAGCAGGAGTGAAACTGCTTTAAGATATGTATGGCAGAAGCTGTCTGGGGGGTGCAGAAAATCTTTGGAATGGCGATGGGAGTTCTCATCATCTTGGAGATTTTCAGAACTTGACAAGGCCCTCAACATTTTGATCCAACTTTGCAGTTGGCTTCACTTTGTGCACGAGGTTAGACCTTGTGGTCTGGAGTGGTTCCTTACAACCTGAACGACTCCGACTCCGTCACAAGCGCTGTAAACAGAAGCAGAGTGTGACGCTTCTCAGTATGATGAACAGAGCAGTAATCTCTGCAGGATAAACTGTTTCAATGAAAATGCACAATTGCACTCACCAGTGCACTGCCTAAAAATATCCCAACATGTAAGTCAAATTCTTAATATTACAATTATTCCCTTGAGTTTTATATCTGTGTTCTTGATATTCAAGAGAGGTTGGGGAGGGAGGTGGAAATAGAATGACACATAGGTAACAACTACCACTAGAGGAAAATTATTTAATGATAATGATAGACCAGGTGACATCTATGTCTTCTTTCTTTTTTTTTTTTTCCCCTCATGAAAAGAAGAGCAGTTGCTGTGAAGTTTATTTCTTTACTTTTCTGAGTAACAGTGCCTGCCATCTAAGGCAATGATACTACCTTTGAATTCATAGCCCCTTTGTCTTCATATCAAGTATCTGAATACTAGAACTAAATGCAAGTACTTAAGGGAAAACAGAACACAATCAGAATAATTTGATTGATCCCCTCCACCATTTCTTCTCCTCACATAAAACTAGTTCCTAGATGTGTATTTCCCCAAGCTTTTCCCAGCATTTCATGAATGCCTTTGAATACTTGTGGTCAAGCTTTGCAACTCAAAGTTTCTGAAAACTGATTTTATCTCTAAAGCACATGGATTACAGGAAACTGCTGGAGAACTGTAGTCAGGCAGACAAAATGTCTTCAAATCCTGTGTGCGTTATAACGCACATTTTGAAGCTATGTGGCCAATATGTTGTTAGCTATGCTTACGAATGGGACATGGTTCTTATAGAGGGCTTCACATTGCTGGTAACATCACTTAGTTTTGTTAATGACAATGCTAACTTACTCTGAGAATCCTTTTCTGTCTGGAAGGATGTTGCTATAGGAAATAGCTTTATCCCTAGCCACTGGGATTTTTCCAGTCTAAGCCAGATAATCACCTATTTGAGGTGGTGAAAGTGAAGAAGAGTATTTCAAAGAATCAGAGAATGGTTGGATTGGGAGGGACCTTAAAGATCATTTAGTACCAACCCCACTGCCTTGGGCAGAGACACCTTCCGTTAGACCAAAACCCCATCCAAACTGGCATTGAATACATCCAGGGATGGGTATCCACAACTTCTTTGGGCAGCATGTTCCAGTAAACAGTGATGGGAAAATCCTCAGATAATGATCAGTCAGCTTCACTGGATGTACTTAACATGAATAAGGAAGGAGCATGAAACTAAGGGGATGGAAAAAAAAATAAAATCTTGTTAGGACAATCTTGTTTAAAGAAAAGAATGATAATAAACTCTCATTAACTTGCAAACAGGTGAAAATTTGGTTTCAGAATCGAAGGATGAAATGGCGAAACTCCAAAGAAAAAGAAGTGCTTTCAAACAGGTGCCTCCAAGAAGAAGGTCTTCAGGAGAACTACCTCTCACGATCCACCATGAATTTTACCTCCCCATGCCCATCTGTGTGGGAAGTGTCCCAGGAGCAGGCAAGTCCAAGGTGGAGGGAGACTTCTCCAGGAAATTCTGAAAGACTGATGAGTACACAACCACCTCCAAGAGCAAATTCATCGCAGAGCCCACTGTACTTGTATCCTGACCAAGACACTGCAAATAAGGCAGTTACATCATCAGCCTAAGGAAATAGGGGTGGTTTGTAAATTGAGTGGAGAGCACAGGCTTCAAATGAGCAGTCTTCTAAGACTAACAGTATTTGGACATTGTAAAGCTAACTAGTTTATGCCTCACAAATTTGCTAAAGTCTAACACCATTAAAATGACAAACAACTAATGATTTAAGACATATTCTTCGGTATTCAGTCTTTTTTTGTATCTTTTCCAGTCTTGTACTGACCTTAAAAGTGAAATAGGAACTGATGGTAAGTAAAATGAAGTGAAGAGCATGAAGCTGAAGTGGTGCTCTGATTTATACATCTGTGCTGTATATGATATTCATTAAAAACACACTGATAAGAGAATCACTTTTATCTCTCATTGCGGTCAGACTAATTAATTCTTTTTGTGCATGAGATAAGAATAACCCTATTTTCCTCAAGAACTTTGGGTTCTCTTTGAAATTCATTAAGTGACACAATAGGTTCATATTAGACGTAAGCATTTTTAGTATGTTTTTCTGTCTGTCCTCACCTGTATCAGTATTCAATTAGTTTTAAATAGTATGGCCACAGGTCAGCTGATAACGCTGATGAAGTATACAATACTAAAAGACAACCAAGGAACCTTATAAGAATTTGTAAGAATGCATAAATCACTTCGATGCGAATGCGTACTGGGAAAAGCAATTCAGTGAGTCTTGTCTTTTCTCCTGTGGGTGAGGCTTCCAACATGCTGAACTCTCAATTTCAGTGGCTTTTGTCAGACCGTCAGTGAAATCTCTTGTAACCAATTCTGTATTTTGAAACTGTAATGGCAGTATGCAGAATTGCAGCCAAAATGCACTAAGCAACAGAACTACAACTGGAAAAACTGCCACTACAGCCATCTCAGAAAAGTACTTAGCATACTGTAGTAGCCTTGTTCCTGACTTCTTCCTATTTAAACTGGTGCCAATAAGTACTCATTAGCATATGTCTGTATCAAAGTCAGGGCAGTATTCTGTGTAATACAAGTAGCCTCAAATAATATTATTAAAACTGCTTTACTTAAAATGATTTGCTTGCTTCATCCACTTTAAGGAAATCACTACATGAATTAAGTATCATTTTTAGTTTATTTGCAAGGCTTTATAGCTCAAATTGGGAGCAGAACATTTATTTTTCTTTATCATACATTTACTAATCCATTTGTTGAGAAAAAGAATTTCATGTTAGAGGCAAAACCTTTTGGAGAACACTATAGTTTTACAGGGACAGTTTAGTTTCTGTCAGATTCTTATATTTTATAGTCAAACAGATGATTATGGTAATCTGGGCTGGCTTTCCTCATCATGCATACCATGAGTGTTTCTAATTATTCTTGCCTTCAACTCCAGAGCTTTTGGAACTGTATTGTATGTCTTTCAAAAAGCCATACAATTGTTACCTAATGTTTTACCTTTTGGTGGACAATCTACTATTCCCCTTCTTAAGTTGTATTATCTAGAAAGTGACATTTAGATACATTTGCAGCTAAAAACCTTGAGATTGCAATGATGATGCTTGTATCATAAACTTTATGCATTATCTGGTGAGTTTTGTATGCTACCTTGTGCATGTCCTGCCTCCTAAATCATCAGCTGTGCAGTCCTACTCTTGCACTACATGTCATTCTTTGTGTGCGATTTCCTACACTTGCTTTTAAGAAATTACAGGAAAATTAAGAAGTCATCTCTTCCTTCAGTTACAAACTCGCATGAGTGTAAGCTGCCTAGATATCTACCTGCAGAAGGCACTTGAAGACACTTAGTGTGCCAGGTTTTATATGCTATTCAGTAGTGTGAATATTCTGCCTAAAACCTTTAGCGACGTACAGACAGATTGCATACTCATGGGTATGAATCATAGAAGCACAGAATGGTTTGGGTCAAAGGGACCTTAAAGATCATATAGTTCCAACCCCCCTGTCACAGGCAGGGATACCTTCCACTAGACCAGGTAGCTCAAAGCTCTATCCAACCTGGCCTTGAACACTACCAGGGATGGGGCAGCCACAACTTCTCAGGGCAACCTGAATTTACTGTCTGATTGTCCTGTTGAAGTCCTAGTCCTGCCTTGTTTGACTAGGTCCTACCTGGAGGACCAGCAAGTTCTGGCAGCCCGGATTCTTCTGAAATGGCATTTACTAGTGTCTGCCTACAATAAAAGGCAGGGAAGCATTTCCAGATTACCATCAAATCATCAAGTGGGGGGGTATTCATCAGTGCTTCCCATTTTGGAGGAAATCATTTTATGGTGGGGGTTATTGGGGTTTTCCCATTTTACCTTTCAGGGAAAGGGAGTCTTCACAGCTGCTCTTACTCATTTACTGCAAGTTAGTCAAGCATCAGTATTAGAAGCAGCACTTCTGGAGAGGGGAGATAGGATTTAGAGTGCTCCTTGAGAAATTCTTCCAGTTGATGGTGTTGCAAGCACCAAAAGAGAACTGCTGTCAAAACTGAGCTGACGTGCTAAGCAGAATACATCTGAAGGATGTCTTACTGAGGCAAAGATCAAGAAAGGCTCATGCAGAATTAGTTTCATAGTTGTATGTGTTTTAAATTGAGCATGTTCTGGTTTCACTGTAGTCCATTAAAAGTTACACCATTTCATGACCCTCCAAATCTCTTTACACCTTCTACCAGTATTCTTACTCCACAGCTAGAATAAAGTTCCAGTATGCCAGATAAAACATTCTTTAATTGAAAATGCTGATCAAGCTTTCTTAAAAACCCTAAAAGTATAGATGTGAATTTTGAACTATACCTGAAATGATTAAATTAGAAAGGATTTAGGCCCATGACACATGCAACCTTGATTCCTCTGATTTTAAGCTATTGAAAGGAGAAATTTCCCTTCAGTCCATACAGTGAAAACTTGGTAAAAGAGAAACAGCACTCAGTATGAATACAAAATTATATTTACAGTGCCAGTCTTTTCTGTGTGAAGAATCAAGTAGTATTTGTTTCTTTCAAATAATGTATGCACACTAGTTATTAAAGAACAAAGAAAGCATAAATTATATGCAGAATCCCCAGCAGATGTTTGACGTGTTTCGTAACAGGCCCATTGCAGAGGTGTAAGTGTAGAATGCATCTGGTATTATGGAGTGATGTGATGATAGGTACCTCAGTTAAAATTAGCAACGTATTACTTTAACTTTTAAGATACAACCTAGAGGGTGACTTTGCAGCATGGTTGTAGGGTATCTGATGTATTTCCTATGTGTGGCATTTTGAGACTATAGTTCCAGCCTGCAGAGTGTTATGAAGGACATTTGTTGGGATCCTGGTGCTGGGAAGAGTTCAGGTACCTCAAATTGCGAACTGCAGTCAAAAAACCCAACTCTTCAGAGGCCACAAACAAAGCAGATATTTATATTCGCTGGGCACCTCTGTTTAGCCTGGCAACTTATCAATGCTAATGTAATACAGAATACAACAGGGAAAGGGAGAGAGGGCTGAGACTCAGTGCTTGCTTTGTTACCTGAGCTGCAGACTCCAGTGCCCTCAGGCTGTGCTGCTGATACAGGGATCTTGCTGCCCAACCAAGCAGCCTCTGGAGCAGGAGGGACTTTTCTCACCCCACCTATTTGAGATCCTCCAAAAAGGTCTGAATGTGGAGCTTGTAAATCTATTCTTAAGGTCAGGCATTCAAAAGAGCTTCCCTGATACGGAACAAGAAGGTGCCAATTTCCTTTTCTAGGTCTGGCTCTTGGTCTTTTAAAAGGTAGCACAAATGATGCAGATCATGCCAGTCTGCATCAGGCATGGCAACAGTCATGTTTTACTGTGTGTAAGCAGCTGTGAGACTGAACACAAGAGGCCAGCTAGCTCCTCTGGGGATCTCATATAACACTGCTAAAAGCTTGACTTGCTGACCACACCTGTGTCAGCGCCTACACTTTGGTTGTACGGATCTATAGTATGAAATAATTTTCTACAAGTTATCCTGATTCTTTGCCAAACAAAAATTAGTTATTATGATCTGCTGAGGACCACAGGACAGCTTTAAGGGACAAAGCTGCATTACTAACTTCAGTATCAGAATAACGGTATGGGGGTCAAATGTCACTAATACATCAGATTTGTTTCATCTGCTATGATTTACTAGTACTGGGTTTTAAATACCAGTTGCCATCACTGTAGCGACACATCTTCTCTGACGAATATCTGTTCCACAGTCAAAAGACTGACATAAATTAAGTGCCTTCATGCACTTCAGCACCCTCTACCAACAAGACCATTACTGATTACCATGGGGAGACCAAAAAGTCCCTGCAGAGAAAGGCTCACAGTGGATGGAATTGCCATTGAGCATAGAAGTCCTTAATAACAGTGCTTCTAATTTATGTGCCTGACAGCTGCTGCTGTGTGAGATAAACTGAGGGATGTAAACCTGGATCTGAGTTGCTTCCCATGTGGACTTGCACCTAAATTGATGGCCATAAAACATCATCTCCCACCCCTTGGTTTCCTATGGATGCTGGTTGTCATTCTAAGCAATGAAGCTGGGCAGGGTGGATGTGGATGTCACAAAGCAACATCTCAACAGTGGTCCTCCAAACACACAGAAATCTCACCTTTTATAAACATCCAATCCTTGAGGAATTTCTAAGTTTTTCCAAGTAAGTTTTCCTTTGCATGTCAACATTTGAATGCAATACGGCGTACCTGAACGTTCATGCATACTGTTCAAAGGAGACTGTTTCCATTTGTTCCTGCTTTGCTATCATATGGGTTTAGATCAGAGTTATAACTACAAGTGACATCTGGCACTTAATCTATCACAAAAACATCAGCACGTATAAGATTCAATCTAAATTCAATGTACGTTACCATTTAGCACATTATGAAAGGAACAAACTGAATTTTCAATCACTGAGAGTGTCTCTGTCATACCCTTCTTCCTCGTTCTGAAAAAATGGAAAAGTTATGACAAGAAAACCTCCAACGTGCAAACCCAACTTCCAGTAACTGAAAAAATGAATTGGACCGTACAAAACTGTCAATATTCTGGGGATATGCTGTGGTGTTTCATGGACCAAGGTCTGAAGAAAAATGGAGATATTTTTAATTCATAAATGTGTTTGGAAAACAAGGACAGTTAATGGAAACAGGTTGTTTCACAACCAGCAATTACACCATGACCTACCTATCACATACGTTGTTATAGGTTGTTGCACGCGAGTCTAGCACTTAACTGGAAGACATTCCCTGTTTTCTGATTTTCCATTAATTTACAGAGTTGTTTCTCCTAAGTTAATACTCTCAGGTGCAAATGATGTGTTCTCAAACTCCAAAGCATTTGATTGTAGTGCACAAGTTTACATTTTCAGTGTACATTTCCATATTCCTAACTAGATTGGCTGCTGTCTTGGAGAGAAACCATGCAGGAGATGAAGTGTTCCCCTGTATTAAAATGCAACCATTGCTGGCATTGCTCTTTGAGGCATTGGTGGTCACAAAGAAAAACATGCCCTTCTCAGCCCACTGTTCAGTTGTTTTCCCAATCAAAAGCGGAAGCAAGGCCATGCTGGTGATATGGGAAGGCTCTTGTTTTACCAATGTGCCTTGCTTCAGCCAAAGGCAAATCTTGAAATGTAGCACTAATGAGTATGACTGACTATGGACAATACTTCAGTGCGTTGTTCCTCCGGTGGCACTCACTTCCTCTTCTCTGTGTTCACATTTCTCTACAGCAAACCATTTGTGGGGTTTTTCCCTTTGAAGATCAGAATTATTTTTATGATCTGGGTGACTGAGCATTGGAATAGTTTTCCCAGAGAGGTTGTGGAGGCTCCTTCCCTAGAGATATTCAAGACCTGGCTGGACACAGAATCACAGAATTGTTAGGTTTGGAAGGGACCTCTCCAGATCATCTATTCCAAACCCCCTGCCGAGGCCGGGCCACCTGGAGCAGGTTACACATGATCGTGACCAGGCGCCCCCTTGTGCCAGCGCGGGACGCAGCGTGTCAGTCCCGCCCCGGGAGCGGACGGGGCGGGGCGGGACGGGACG
>NW_009923256.1:0-6435 GCF_000696875.1 Nestor notabilis
GGCTGCCCCATCCCTGGCAGTGTTCAAGGCCAGGTTGGACACAGGGGCTTGGAGCAACCTGCTCTAGTGGAAGGTGTCCCTGCCCGTGGCAGGAGTTGGAACTGGATGAGCTTTAAGGTCCCTTCCAGCCCGAACCATTGTAGGATTCTGTGAGAAATTTAATTTCTTGATTGATGTCAGGTGTAATTCCTTGCAAACCATATTGAAGCAATCTAGTGCTGGGCTGATGATGAGGCAGGGATTAAAGTATCAAAATACACATCTGAAAGAAAATCCCCTTGGTCTACTGATTAGGTACTGGAGGAGAAAAAAAACATTTTCAGAAGCAGCTGGTATGTGATCTCCTGGCAGTGGCTGGGATCCCAGACCTTCTGGCTGCAAAATGGAATCCTAAAAGACAGGCACACATCCTCCGTTCTGCAAGATTATGTGGTCCTTTCTGTATTACTTCCTTTGTCTGTTCTTCCTTCTTCTAATTATTTATGCCATAAACATCTAATCCAGTTTAAGACCTGGATAAGTTATTCTGCCCCAGGCCTGTACCAAACTGGGGCAAATGACACAAATACAGATAACTGAGGGAAGCTACTCAAATCAAAGTTTCATCAAAGTTAAGGATGTTACAAAGCTTTAAGATGTCCCAAAAGATTGGGAAGTCACAGGTGTAGAAAAAAACCAAAAGCAATTAAACAAAACCTTTGTGAAAATCCCATGTGAGTATTAATCACACAGAGATGCTGTTGTCAACACTTCCCCAAGCAAGTCCTTTTCTCTTTAGCAAAAATAGACAAAAACATCTTCAGGTATTGCAGAAGTCAGGAGGAGAACAGCACAAGACTCTTGGTCATTAACTGCAGCACAGAGCCCTTCTTGAGAAAGTATTTCTTTTCCAGGATCTTATTTTTCGACTGTAGTTTGACATCTGGCAGCAGCTCGTTCCACATACAAAATAGTGCTGTAATTCACGAGTTTTCCCACTGGATGTCATCGTTGCCCCACAAGAAGCCAGTCAGCGCTATGAAGACAAATCAACCCGAAGCCCTCCATGGTCTGGAGGCCTGATTTTCACAACAGCTGAGCACTCGGGACTCCTGCTGCAATCCGCAGATGCCAAACTGCCTGAAAATCAGCCTCTGTGTAACAGTGAAGTGCGCAGACTGGTATTTGCTGATTAGCTCTGTTGCTCCTGCCCTACTACTTTTTATGTTCCCTACTTGAGGTCCTCTTCAGACTTCTGTGGTTCTTCGGGGTTTTGGCAGAGCATTCAAACTGTGCAGTCCAGCTCCTGCAATAGGCCTGCTTCATCTATAAGTGACAGTGAAATTAATGTATACAATAAACTAATCAAATCGGTTGCCAGACATCCTGAGTCCTCTATGCAGTCATCCATGAAAGCAGCTTTCAACAAAGGAAAAGGTCCTCCCTCTTTTCCCTGCAGCACTGTTGTTCCTCATTTTGTTTGCTACCGCAGATCTGCAGCCAAACGCCTTCTGCTGCTCTGCTGAGGGACAGGGCAGAACCTCACAAATGCTCACGGTGATCCCTGATGTTCTGGTATGAGCATATGCAATAGGTGTAAGCACCCAAGTAAAAGCTTCTAAGAGAGAGGCTTGTGTTCAGTCCCAGTGCCTTCCCTTTCTCCTTTTCCTTATCTGCCCAGTTCTGTTCTTCAACATTTCCAGTTCACCTCCCTTCTTTGAGCTTAGACTGAAATTAAAACAATTTATATTAATACAAAATAATATTAATGATGACTTCTACTTTCTTGGGTTTCCAGCTTTACCTTTTTCTGTTTCTACTCTGTTTTGCCCCATCGATGTTTCTTCCTATAACTCCTCTTTCTGCTGAGATGAAGAAATGCATGTACAGCTGCTTCTATTTCCCCTGCCTTCACCTCCCTTAAATAGAGAGGAAGAAGGAGACTAAAAGAAGAAAACAGAGGATTGGAGCACAGAAAGACAGAGGCAATGAGGGCAACATTATTTCCATTTCCCTTGTTGCCTACAGAGCAACGGAATTATGAGCAGAAAGACAGGGAGGTCTTCAGGGAAAGGCTGGAGCACGAACTTCTGAGACCCTGGCCCTGAAAACAGACGGCAGAAGATTAAAGCTGAAAAGCTGTATGGCAGCTGGTGAAGCTAGTGGTACATGAAGACCTCATTGCAGATGGGAGTGACATCTGGGCAGCTCTGGTAAATGAAGAGGTAGTTATGGAAAACCACTGATACTAAGCTCCAGTCAGTAACTCCCATTTTCTGCTTACAGAAAGGTGAGAAGAGGATGTGGCCTCACTGATAAATGCTGGCCACAGGAGTATGTGAAATGAGGGTTGAGCTGCCTGACCTTGGTTCTTTCTATCTGTTACAAGCCCCACTTGTTTCTACCTGGGTCAAGCATGGAGAGGATATATGGATTTAGCCTTTGAAAAGATGCAGAGTGATCATTTCAGTGTCTCAAAGCTTGTAGAGAGAATATATGGATATATGGATTTAGCCTTTGAAAAGATGCAGAGTGATCATTTCAGTGTCTCAAAGCTTGTAGTTGGCTAATCCCGAAGTCTTCCCAGGTGCCCACCTGGATGATGGCCCATTTGTTACCCAGTCCACTGAAACCCAGAGCTTAAAGACTGCGTTCTGTCCTCTGAAAGTGTATTATCAACATCAGCAGAGGCGGCACGATGTGCTGGAGGTGCTACTGCCTCGGCTGAGAATGCAATAATGAATGCTGTGTTTACAAAGCTGAAAGTTTGTCCACGCCTGGGACATGGCTTTTGTTTTCCTGAGTGCCACCAGGCACTGTCACTGCCAGGAAGAATATTTTGCTCAGTGAAATCGGGAAGCAAATAAATAACACCTCACCACCTTCCAGTAGCAACGTCAGAGCACTAATGTAATTTAAACTTCAGCATTTAGAAAAGAACCTGGCAGTCTTAAGACAACAGCAAGAAGTATGCACTGATGGAATCATGTGAGTTGATAAATCACCCACCTTGTCCTTTCTGACCACTGTGCAAGGTGAACGGAGTCGAAATATCAAACTGTTTTTACCACAGGGCAGATGCACTCCTGGCTTAGGCTGACTTAAGGATGTCAGGGCCCTTGAATTGCTCGTTGTGCATTCAGCTAGCAAAGCTTGTAGATCTGAGGAACATTTATGATCTAAACTCCTTGTGCTGCTTCTCTGTTGTTGAGACTGCGACTCTCTTTGCCTCAGGAGGTGCTGGAGTTTATAGGCACTTCAAGCCCTTACCTAAGCTGGTAGTTTTGTCATGTTAAAAGTGCCATGTTCTGCTTATTGCATTCTCAGAGGTTTTATATGGCTTTTGCTATTACCTTCTCTCTGCACACTCCCTATAGCAGAATGAAAACATGGAGAGAGACAGATGAATCATGTTCTCCTGTAGAGGAATGAAACAAGAATAGTTCAAATAGATCAACTATTTTCTAGTAACATAATTAAGCATATGGGAACCTTCCAGTACTAATATATTAGTTTTTTGCTGTAGGTACTGAGACCTCGGCTAGATGTTTTCTGCAAGACTTTATGATCTGTATTGTAATATGCTCTTTCTCAGAGATCCAAATTCTTTGAAATGATTGTAGTCTCAACTCCCATGAAGCCAAAGAACACTGAAGTATTTAGGCATCTCTCAAGCAAAAATCCACTTACTAGTGAATTTGTATCCCAGTGTTTGCTTTGTGCTTTTAAACATTGCTTTACTATACAGTTGTTTGGGATATGTGTCCTTTCTTTTAATCCAGATTTGCCTAAACTTGAGCTTCTATTGACATCTTTGAGATCTTTGTCATAATGGTGGGTACTTGCCTCAGAGTTAAAACCAGTGTTTGTTACAGATAAAGCCCCTGAGATGTCCGATGCTTCCACCCAGACGGAACTGCTGAAGAAGGATAGACAGTAGGTTGGAATGAGAACCCAGACCCTTCTCCTGGAGAAAAGGTAACTACCTGCAAAACATGCACACAGGTTGGCGATCTTTTGTGTCAGGTGGACAAGTTGCAGGAAACAGTGACAAGGCTGCACAGTATTAGCAGGGCTGAGACACAGATAGATAGATGGGTTTGGAACCATGCTCCTGTGGCAGACACCATAGAGAATGAGGCATCTTAGACCCTGGTGACCCACAAAAGCAGGACTCATCCTCTGTGTTAAGGAGAACCTTGAAAGTCAACAGTGGCAGTTGTGGAAACTATCGAATGCCCCAGGGTCAAGACCACAGAGGTCATCTCCAAAGCGTGCCTGCTTCTTCTATTAAATTCGTAGCCACCATGTTTTTCTTTTCTATGTGCTATTTTCATCTTCTGTCCCATGGAGGATACATTACTCATATACATAAAATATGTGAGTTGCAACACTTCATGGAGTTAATTTTCACTATCTTCAGACTGCTTGACAGTAGCCTGTTCTCCTTCATTACACACCAGCCAACGAGTGGGTTAGTTTACTTTCAAAACACCAAAACCTCATATTAATCCCCAAGCAATTAATTATTGAGAGTAGACAAGCCTATTTTTAACCCAGCCTGTGAGTTTTCTACTTATTTCACGCAACAAGACATGATCTGTGTGATTCAAGGCATGTCCTGCCGAGTGTCCTGCAGCATTAAGTTCTTAGTGTGAAGTTCTTGTGATTACACACAGGGACAGCGTATCTTGGTTCAGAGAGTATAGGAAGGTCAGAAAGTGAGGTTCTGCTCAAAGGGCACAGAAACTGGGATCTGAGCAGGGCTATGTCTCAACAGTCCTTGCTTCCAAGTTCTAAATCTGGAGATGTATTCCTAGAGCACAAAGGGACAGAACAGGCACATGCTGGCTTGAGCACTTTCTGTGTCCTTGGCATACACAAGAAGTCTGGCATCTCAGATACAACTTAAAAGCAGACATTAAGTCCTGAAAGTGTTTGGATCTCTGATTTTGACTACAAAGACTCACAGTAGTAGGCAGTTTTGTCAGTTCAGGTGCCTGTTTTGGTTAGTCAGCTATGTCATAAAAAGCCGCTGGAAAACAAGACGAGTGGAATTAAGAGGGGGGGAAAAAAGGCACAAATCTATAAAGTGCAAAAACAAAGCCAAAGAAAGTCGAGTTCCCTGAGAGAAGAACTGAACACATTTGCTGCCAAGTTATGTCCATTTTTTCTGCACTGTTTTTAAAATGACTTTTCATCTGATGATGCAGAGCCAAATATCTCTACGGGTAACATGTAGCTCCCCAAACTCATAGGAAATTAGCAAGCCTTAACAAAATTTATGCATGGCTTGCTATTGCAGTTCCACATCTAAAGGGAAAACAGATGTTCTCTTTAGTTATTCTCTTCATGTCCAAACGAAAGCTGTTGGTTACAGGGTTTCTTTAAAAGAAAAGGCTAGTGCTAAAACGGTTACAAATGATGCAATTTTTACAATCCTACTTCAAGGCTCTCTCCTACCCTGAATTGCTGAGGTGATGGTTGCCGATGCCTGTCACCCACTTACCAGCGTCATATTTCTTAACACCTACACTTTAGGATGACTAAATAGAACAGAGTCCAGAGTATTTTGCTGAGATCATTAATGGGCTGGCAAGCCAGGCTTCCAAGCCCTTGGCTGAATTCATTGTTAAGTTTCTCAGCCCAGGTTAGTTTCAAAAGAGAGGCAGAACAGATGTGTCTCTGAAAAGCGTGCTATTAGCACTAAGTGGGTCTCTCAAGGCTTTAGCATGAGGAAGAAAAATCTTGATTCTTCACCTCCATCACCTGCCTTCCCTTTGCTTCACACATGCACATTCTGCCCACATAATTTTCCACCACACACTGCAGATGGGCAATCTTTTCTCTTTCCGTTTTCACACAAACATTTTCAAGATGTGCAAAATATTGGCACTTACAGTGAGTGTTTGCCATCTGAAAGAGCTTGCCACTGCAAACATGTATGCATGCATCCACTTCGATCTCATATTCATTCTTTACTTTGCAGATGGGTATCAAACACAGAGGCTTTCAAAATGCTAATTCATTTGGGCTGCTATATTTGTTTGTTTCTACAACATGTTTATTCATTGCTCCCTGGACGGGGGGGATCCCAATCCTTTATTCCTCTGCAGCTACCAAATGGGCATTAATATATGTCATGGTTTGTCATGTCCTGGGTGAAACCAGGAAAATACAAAAACCAGGTCCCTATCCACAAAGAAATGCCCCAAAAGAACAGCAATTGCAGTAAATAGCAGCCATAGGCTTCATAGCCTTTCAAGCTATTTATCCAAACAATCCTTTCTAGCCTGTGATATTTATGGTCTTACAGATAATATGATAAATAATATGATAAATAAATGTGGCTACTAGCTAATGTAGGAATGATTAGTCTCCAAAATTGGCAAAGGAAGGGACTCTGTCATTTAAAGAAAGGGTAGCAAATGATGCAAAATGCAGGTGGCAGGAATG
>NW_009923256.1:6466-31543 GCF_000696875.1 Nestor notabilis
AGAAGAACTGGCAGGAACTAATGAGATGAGTGATCAGCATTTTATTCAGACAGTATTTCAGCGTCCACCCAGAGGAGATTAAGTATCCTGTCCTCTCAGTGCAGAGAAGGAGAAATAAATCAGATTTTACCAAAAGTAGGGTGGCAGGGAGTTAATTAGGAAGGAGGGGGGAGAAATATTTCAGTTTGCAAATGGATAAAAAAATGAGCAAATGAAAGAACTAAAACACACTGAAAACACGTTGGAACACACCTGGGAAACAAGTGACTGAGAATCCTGTGCGAGGAAGCTGCAGCCACAGGGGACTGCACACAACAGGTGATTCAGACAGCTCAGCTGAAAGCTGCAATCCAGTGCAAATGCTGTTCCTCTGAGTTGTTATATGAAAGCAGACATTTCCCATACCCTGGCTCATGTCAGAGTCTTTCCCTCAACAAAGCATGTAAAAAAGGCAAGGATGCAGAAGGAAATAAAAGGACCTTAGTTTTTCCCTCCAAGTGGTGCTTAAAAGAACCACAACCCTCATTAAAGTTAAGAGGAATTTCTCCACGTCTCCTGTAATTTGCCTCCCAGGATTTGTGCAAAACTAGAATATGACAGATTTTGCTATTAAAATGAGCAAAACTGCATGAGAAGATTAGCAGAAGCCCCAAGAAGCAGAATGGTGGTGAAGCTACCTTATTGTCCCATGTTCAGTGATTCCATTAATGATTTAACAGTAAAGCTCAATTAAATGAGTAGTAGATACTGACACAACCCAGCAATGGAATCTGCTCTGTGCTGGTGGAGCACATGCATATGGATATGTTAAAGCAGGAAAACCTTTCAAAGCAATGCACCATTTTTCTTCCCTGTCCTAAGCTGAGGTTAATTGTGCCTGGGGCGGGTACCTCGCTAGTCCTAATGAAGATCAATTCCAAGCTGAGAGCCCTGCTTCAGCCAACTGACTGACAATACTGTGTTTCTAGGAGGGAGAAAGGCTTCTGTTGTCTACTGGGTTTAAACCGTGGGTACAAGTGGGGTTAGGAGTGTATTGCCTTGTGGGAAGCAAAGTCCTGCCAGCTGATGGGTGGCATATTACCTCTGTGGAAAAAGGTCCTGCTGCATGCCATTCCCAATCTGCTGATATACCTTTTCTGCCAAGAATGCCACCGGCTACAGGTCACTGCTCAAGAGGAAAGGCTTGTGTGGGAATGAATGCTTGAATATGGCTCCTGGCTGAAATATTTAATCAATGTTTAAGTGACTTTCTGACACCAGTGAATATTAAATTCCTCATTTTGGGGAAAAGCTGGGAGTCGCATTTCAGCAATAGATTCAGAGCATCACTACATTCAGATAGCATCCGATGATGCAAGAGCACAGGCTGTGGTCAATCCCCATTGCAGTAATTTAGGAGAGTGCAGAAGAAGGAGTGCTGCCTTTTGACTGTCTTCATGTTTGTTATTTATACACCATGTCATTTTGGGCCTGTTGTTTGCTTGTAGCTTTGGGCTGACAGTTCCCTGATTCCAAAGGCAATTCAGCCCCTGACATAAAGCAGAAGAACAATGCACAGTTCCTGTAAAACAACAGTGCTCCCCCCGCTGCTGTCAGAATGCAGGGATTAGATGCAGAATAATGCAGTCCCTGATCAAACCTGCAGCTGTAATTCAACCTCTGGACAGTGCTGATGCCATAAATCTGTGAAGAAAGTGCAGCTCAAGCGATTTGTGAACAAGAGCTGGTAAGTCCAATTGAATTACAGTTGTGGGAGCAGCCGAGATCCCCCTGCACCGAATCATTACTAATGAGAGCCAGAGAATGACTGCTTATGATTTTAATGAAATTGAATTTTAATTTATAACCTTGGCTAGAAGAGGAGGAGGAAGAAACATACAACGAATATTTGTGGGCGACAGGGCAAAAGTACAACCAGAAACCCAAAATAAATGGAAGGAGAATGTATTCTCCTGGAAGAGGCAAGATAAAATGTTATCTTCAAAAATATACTAGTGTTTTAGCAAACAGTTGTGATACCACGAGCACTGAAGAAAGTGACTCTATCAGAGTTCTGATGATGAGAGAACTCAAAGAAAATGCTCAAATATGTTTTCTTCAATCCATTTAGGATACTCAGAAGAAGGGGAACAGTTCAGCTGAATCTGAACCCAGCACAGCCCATTGTTTTGGCATGAAATCAGTAGAATGGTAACTACAAGCACCACTGACATATTACAACCAAATAATCACATGGAGCCCTTTCTGAGCAAGTCTTCCAATTCCAGCACTGAATGGTTATTCACTATTGAAAGGAAAAGCACAATTAACACTGAATCCTCATTTAAATAGAATAATGTTTCTTGCTGTTTCCCTTGCTATTTTAATATCCTTTTTACTATTGCACTGTTTCTACTGGGACCAGAGTAAGGCTTAGGGAGGTTAAGAAAAGTGGTTTATGAAGTTCGTCTCAGATATGGCAATGTAAGGAAAGAGATGGGGAAAACAGAGAACTTGAGTAAGGAACACAAAATGGATGAACAAGGGAGTACTCACAGTACAGACTGCACAAGTTTTGCAACTTGTAATATGAATCTGCAATTCAGAGATGATCAGAGAGGTGTGGAAGGTCTGAGACTTGGGGTGTGCAGCAAAGGCCACACAAATCAGGCAGAGTACTGGAGAGGTGCTGAAAAATGCTCAGGCCTTTGACTTTACATTTATTTTATGGAAGGTAAATCAATATCTCTTCACCCCAGTGCACTTGTATCACATGGCTTTCTGTTATAAGGTGACCAGGGCTTGAACATGTCTCTTCTGAACTGAAAACAGCTTAATCCAAAGAGATTTCTTTCCTGCAGAACGTCTAAAGCACTGTATTACCTCATGCCACAGGGTGATGGGACCCAACGCAGTATTTTATTGTACAACTTGGGAACCAGCAGCTAGAAATGATCACTATTCAAATAGTAAAACATGCAAATTGAGTGGAAATTCAGTGCTATTTGCATATATTGAACTATTTTGTTAAACTGAATAGTATTAAAATGAGATTTGCTGTACAAGAGAGGATTTTCAAGGAGACAGGCTAGTTCGACTGGGAGAAACATTATAAAAATAGGTGGCTAATAATGAAGGGTCATTCTCTTCTTCTGTGTGTCACAAAATTATTTCACATCAAAGTGTATTGTCATGCACAACATTTACTCAGACTCACATGGCCTAATTGATTTTGGAAACCGAAGCTGTATCACGTCACCACTGGAGGGAGATATTATTCTTTTAAAGAGCTGTAAAACTTCTGCTGCTATAAAGGCCCTTCAGTAGGAAAGCATGAAAAAAATCATCTGAAGAAATACAGCTGCTGAATTTGATCCAGGCTGGACACAGTAAATCACAGGTTCTAATAACAATCATAAGACAGCATGAAGGAAATAGTGCCAGATTAACAAAGACACTTAAATGTTTCCACTCTGATCAATACTGCTCAAGTGACTGTTATGCAGGCATCTGAATTAGTCCAGGTTAAATCCACCATGGGTATCTGTATATTCTCCTCCCTTCCTTCTCACACCCTCCCATCACTCACAAGCTGTGCTTGCAGAAACCCATTTGTGATGTTAAAAGTCTCAGGCTGATATTTCCTAACCCTTTATCTGACGGTGACCTCAAGTGTGACCAAAAAAGACGTTCCTGCAGATGGCATTATTTTAGTTTTCACTTAACCCCTCGTGGCCTAGTGTCCTATTTTACAATCATTCAATTACTCTGCTGCTGCTGCTGAAAAAACCCAGAGAGAAAAATAATTATTTGGTGTAGCTTAAGGTCATCAGCTGCTGGAGAATAGGGAACCATCAGGCAAGCTCCAAGTCATACTGCTTGGACACTTGGACAGCTGACAAGTACATGTATGTACTTCAGGAGGGGGCCAGGGTACTGAAACTCAGCTGCAAAACCCAAAAGCTTTTGCTAGTAGAACAGAAGCAGCAGTTCTGCTAGTAAACCTGATGTCATGTAGCACATTCCCAAAGAGGATGAAGTTGCACATCTCCATACAGACTCATTTGGTTGTGTGGGGCAAATGTACACACAGATGTGTGCTTGCACAGCTGCACAAAAACACATGTTGTGCTTAAGTTCCAGAGCAGCATCTCAGCAAGATAAAAACATGTGATAAGAAGAAATTCCTGTGTCAGGGACTCTCACGTTTCCAGTAACAGTGAAGAGCCCACGGAAACTTTCAGCTCAGCTGACTATTTGTGGTTTCTATTTTAAACTTTATTAATGACAATGCTACCACCTGCTCACTGCCTCCTCATTCCTGAATTAGGCTAATTATAAAAATAATGTAGAAAACAAAGCTTTGCTAAAAAACATATTCTCATCACCTCCCCACGCAACTGCATCTCACGCCTACAGTTGCAGCCAACCATTGGTTTCCTGTTGTACTCATTGAATGGGGCAATATCAGAGTAAATATTGTTCAACTGCTTATAAATCTCTAGAGTGAAATCCTAGCTGTGCTGAAAATAGGAGCTTCACCACAGATTTTGATAGTTTCTTCAGGCAGTTTTTAAGTTGCTTTTGGTTCTCAGTGAGTCTTGTTTATGGAAAGAGGATGATTAATGCGATCTTACAGCATGTGCCATCCTGTGTCTTTTTGTTGACCCATGTGTCAACTTCCATAAACTACCACATACCTCCTGACAGTAATGATCTGCTCTTCCCTGACCACAGAGTCATAGAATGGGTTGGGTTGGAAGGGACCTTAAAGCTCATCCAGTTCCAACCCTCTGCCATGGGCAGGGACACCTTCCACTAGAGCAGGTTGCTCCAAGCCCCATCCAACCTTGAACACTGCCAGGGATGGGGCAGCCACAGCTTCTCTGGGCAACCTGTGCCAGGCCCTCACCACCCTCATAGTAAAGAATTTCTTCCTCATGTCTAATCTAAATCTCCACTCTGTCAGTTTAAAGCCATTGCCCCTTGTCCTATCACTACATGCCCTTGTAAAAAGTCCCTCTCTGGCTTTCTATGTTTTAGATGTGCTGGATGAAGTTTGCAAAATCCAGCTTGGGAACAGTGATCTAAGACGTTAGAAAAGAGCTAGGGAGAAGCAGGAAAAAACATCATCACCATCATCTCCATTAATTTTACTGCAAGACAAAACCTCATCCTGAAACCACCTGATCATCCCAGCCTAAGACATGTACGTGTGTCTACTTTGCAAGCTCTTTCATTATGCCTTCTCGCTGCTTTAGCTACACAGTGATTCTGGTCAGTGCTGAGAAGTTGTAAGATGTCATCTTGAAGGTCTCATTTCCAGATGTGCTCAGTATCCTTGACCTTTATGGATTTTCCTAAGACTCCACCTGCAGGACTTCACACACTAGTGGAGTCTCATTATCACAAAATCTCCATGCCCTGTTTTAAAGCAGAGAAGGTCATGTCTTAGTTGCCGGAAGAACCAACTGATCTATCATAATAGAAACAGCAAAAGCTAAGAAGAAAAGAAATTCAGATATGTACCCCCATTGCACAGTGCAGTTCAATCTTCCTGAGGCATACAAAGCAAATAGTAGTAATAAAATGTGATAGGAAAATCAATTGGACAAATGAAGCACTGTCTGTGCTGTATTCCAGCTCCTATGTCCCATTGTTACTGCTTTGATTAATAAACAGCAATCTGATAATGAGCAAATCAGCTCAGCATCAGGATAAGGTGAAGTAAATGCAGACATGCCACAATGACAAAGCTAAATCTCACCAGCACAATGTTGTCTTTGGAAGACTGCTTGACTGTTTGTGGCTTGCAAAGAAAGATCATTACTGCAGCAGGGCAGGCAGTGTTTGGAAGGCAGGGCTGTTTAGGAGAGAAGCTGTTGTAAGGCACTGGATTTGATGTTATATTCATAAATGTGTACTTGAAAGCAGGCATCAATTTTTCACATTCATTTAATAGACATTTACCCCACTGGCTTTCTCTAGGGTACAAAAATGAAGGCAATGACCAAAAATTGCCTCTTAAAACACTATTTTAACAATAGAGTAATGTTGCTATGAAGAAATCCATCTAGGTCAGGATGGATATCCAGCTTAGTTCCTTCTGGTGCATATTTAGACAGAACTGAAAGGTAATGGAATTGTGTCCATTTATGCCAGGAATAAATCAGTTTCATTATGATTTATTCTTTATTTTTTACCATGTTTATTTCTTTCCTGAAGATTCTGTATGTCCACATGATGACCACAGGTAGAGATTACCTTGTGTAGCCCTTCCTCAGCACTGTCCTGATGTGCCCTGGTGCCTTCTTAAGCACTGTATTAGGAGTTACTTTCTGAATACAAGATTTTGTGCAGGGGATTGAACTTCAGCAAGTTTCAGTGCCTCTATTTCCTTGCTGTTTTGCTAATGCCTCAGCAGATAGATACAATCACTGCAGGCTGTGCCAGAGATCCTTGTTAGTTCCCTGCTTCTTCTGTGAGCAAAAATTACCAGATTCACTGACATTTCAGGCAGAGAGACTAGGAGAAGTGTATGTAATTGATGAGAGACCACTAGTTGCAGTGAATTTAAATCAGAAAAAGGAAGCTGTTCTCCAAAGGACTGGATATACCAACACTTGTCATCAATAAATGGTTCCAAGATCTGACTGCTGACCACAAGGAGGCTTTTTTACCAACCTGTAATAAAGAAGTTAATGGGACAGAGAATAAAGGAGAAAACAGTCACATCTAGTTCTCAGGTAGAATGTTCCCAGGTTGCCAAGATGGTGAAATGGCTTTGCCAGTACCCTGAAAAGGCAGGTGTCTGAGCAAGGGAGAGGTGGAATGGAGCTATTACTGTTCAGGTGCTTTGCAGCAATTAATTCACATATTATCTGAAAACAGCAATGGAAGCAAGCTGCACCCCAGGGCTCTTCCACACTCCATCCCAGCTCCATGACTTTATACTAGCCCCAGTCCCAGTTCTGCAGCCCTGGGATGGTAACACTCCATTCTGCACACACTCCTGACAAGCCTGGATCTGAATTATCCCATGTGTCCCTTAATAACCGCTAACATACAGGCTGCTGGGACCACAGAATGGGATTGGGTGTTGCAGGTGTTTTACTGTCTGGCAGTCCTGTCTCGTTAATGCCCAGGCATGATGGGGAACCTATGAAAGAGCCACCTCTCCATCTTTGTCTCTTTGTATCTGCAGTTTGGAAGAAAATCAATACTGCTGTTTGTTGCTAAATTGTCAGAGAGCTTTTGATGCTAATATCTGATGAAGCAGACATGCTGTTGTAGATATTTACTCTGAGACAGGTTCTCTATCACCCACCATCTGCTTTTAAAGGGTCTTTTTTTTCCCTTTTTTCCAGTGAGTAATGGTGCATTTAACCCCAGAGAGCTCTGATCTGAACATCAGAAAGTTTCTGCAGCAGAGGAACAGAAAAAAGGGGGTGGGGAAGGGAGGGTGGATGAGTTTCCTGTTGTTCTAACTTGGCTTACTGGCAGGCTTTTCAAATCAAACTAGAAATCTCACCACTTAAGGCAGCCACCACTCAAATCCTTGATACAGCTGCCAGACTTGCAATATACTCTCCATCAGAGCAATGTGAGAACCAGCACAGGTTGGGAAGCTGGACCATGCTGCTGACCCGTGTGGACAAGCCACATCAGCTCTGTCCACTTGCTCCCTCTGTACAAAGATGTTAACACCTTCTTCATAAAGAGGTATCACTTCTACAGTTGAAAACTGCAGGGATAGGAGGCCTTCTGTTCATTTTTCAGTGTTTGGGTCCAGGATAGTCCCTGAGAGCTGGAGAGGGATTCACAGAAATACCAAGTGTGATTTCTGGGAGCACAGCAGAATTCTGCAGTACCTGAAAGACACAGGAGGAAATTCTGTGTCATAGGCTTTCAGTGCTGCATTGGCTGAAATAGGTTTTCTGCTCAGGAAAGTGTCAGACACAGCGGTAACCCCAGATCCTCCAGGCACTGTATGGGCAGAACTCCTGCACAGCAGTGTTGGTGTAACTCCTGCTGTGCCAGAAGGGATGTTCCAGGCAATGCCTGTACTGCCATCCAAGCTATCAGAGCAAAAGAACCCTATTCGCTGTGCTTGAACCAATAATCCCACTGGGATTTGGTCTCTGAGGTCACAAACCACATTGCATTGATCCATAGAGAACCTCCTTTATCTTCTACAGACCAGTCTGGTAAAGCACAAGGTTTTTCTGGAATTACAGTTTCAGTTTACACACTTCCCTTAATCTTTCGGAGTACTAGATCACTGCATAGAGTAGTGCTCTGGTGAAGGATCTCAGGGGTACAAACCCTGATCAGCCCGCGTGTTACACAGTGAAGAGCAAACAAGAGTTCTGGCATCTGAGCAAGCAGGAGAAATGGGGCAAACAAAGTGACCTATAAAAAAGGAATCACAATCTCTTGGTTGAAATCTTACAAACCTTTCAAGGGTATGGCACAAAGTAGTGCTACAATATTCAGTTCTCAGAACTGGACGAGAGCAAGGGAAATAGAAACTGCCCCATGAGGAACACACTTGATAGGCTTCACAGTATAAGCTGATTAATGCTGAACGACTGGGAGAACTCAGTTCAAATAATTGCAGTATCCTAGAACGTTGCTGCCCTGGAAGTCCCAAGCCCTGCGCCATGCATTTCCAGTCTCCAGGGGACAGCATAATAACAAGTTATATGCTGCTTACACATCTCAGCCTGATGTGCCTGTGCAGTGTTGTAACCCACATGGCAGCTCCAGGGCTCACACAGTTTGAACCCCTCGGAGCTGAGGTCAGTCTCCCTGAGTAGTGACTCCCTGACTTCATCTTTCCTTCAGTTTCCAACCCTAGGCCATGCAAATAGCTTGGCATAAAAGAATACAGAAACCTCTAACAGGTTTACGGGCAGTTTTCCAGCTCTGGCAACTATCTCCACTTAAAGTTCATAAGCAAAACTCTGTTTTGTGTGTGTTCCTACTCCCTTGCAAATTGTGCTGCCAGAGCTGTTGGTGCTGCAGACAGACCGATTGACAGCTTAGCCTCCAGCCAGAATTCTCATTCAAAGCAATATCAAATTCTGGGTAATAAAGTTTGCCTGAAATTTCTACCTGCAACAATTCCCCAAGGTGCTGAACTGCATGATACTGACTTACACAATACATCATTTTAGCAGTAGAGTTAAACACAATGCAAAGCAAGATTCAGTTTGATTTCTTTCCTTGTGATCGTAGGCATTATACCACCTCTGATAGCTGTGAGCCATTACTTCCATTATTTTGTAGTACATAAACATCAAATACTAAATTTTCTTCAACAAGTGTTTCAATCAAATCAAATGTTTAAATGCAGACTTTAGAAAAAAATTTCAACTGTAAAACTAAAAAAATTAAAAAAAGAATGGCTTTAGGTGAAACATTGTAAGTATGTGAAACATTGAAAGGGATTGCTTCAGTATTATTGAAACTCTTTTAAATGTATTAAAAATGAAGTGTTAGAATGGGAACGTTTCCGTAGGCAATTGATTGGGATGAAAACCCATTTTCTAATTTAAAAAGATTCCACTGAAAATTTTTCCAATTGCATTTTCTAGTGGCCAATTTTTCAATGACATTTCCCCGAGTACAATTTACAACTGAAAATTTTGCAGCAGACTCTTAAAGGAGAGAAGTAGTAGTTCTCCAATAATACATTCTGAAACGTGGTTATTAGCCGATGCTTTACACCTTTTTAAGAAGAAGTAGCATAGCTAATACAGGGCAATGGACTTTAACTGCTTTCTAACTTAAAATACAAATTGCTGACTTCAATTAACAACCTTGAGTGATCTGATTTTAACGTGGATTGATTGACAAATGTTGCTTACCTGAGATAGAGATCCAGGACTGGGATCCAGCTGTGTGTGTCAGGCAGCTTGGTCTGAACTCTGGTATCCAAGGATGGCAACCAGTTCAAACTTGGGTCTGCAGGTGGAATTTTTCTCTTTATTAGAATGAGTAAGAGAATTTATCTGAATTTCAGAGGTATCTGCACATCATTATTGATCACAAATCTTACACCAAGTGCTGTCTAACAATACAAAACCACCCAAAGAATAATCCAACATAAAACTTACCACACCTTTACACTTTGATGAGAGCAGGCTGAGAATCTGCTTTGGCTTGAGTTGTGATACTGTTTACCACATTTACAACATTCCTAATTGCCATTTTGTTTTCTTCATCACTGCTTCCAGTTTTTCAATCATAGAATCACTGCTGAAGCTGGCTACCCCCATGTAGACATTTCTGTATGTGATGAGGAGCCCAGGTTTGTACCTATTGGATGTGTATGTGAGGAGAGAAGTGGTTGGTACCTAAGACAATACCTCACAGTGAGACTTAGCAGAATGAGAAATATCGCAACGATCTACAGCCCTAGTTCCAAGTTTGCACTGCAAATCTGTCAGTTCAGGACTTGCAATCTGCACCAGTTCCAACTCTCTGACATTTAGGGAAATTCATGGCCTCTTTTCAATCCTGTAGATTTGAATGTATTTCAAAAGATGCAAAGGTTAATTTCTTCCAGCTTAGATGGACAGCATTTGGATCTAGATCAGAAGCACCTCCTTGGGTAGTGTAAATGACAATGGCTGCTTTTGCTTTGTTGCAGTCCTGCAATTCATACTCCAGCTATAGATTTGTTCTTTGAGCTCACATCCAGAAGTCAAGGGAGAATATAGTTTTCAGTCCTTGTCCACTGAGTCAGAAAGATGAGGATCATGCAGACCACAGCACACAGCTCTATCAGTGAACTTCACTTAATAGAGTCTCATTGCTTTGCATCACATGAGTAGACAGCCACAATGCCTTATAGTATCTGCAGAGCTAGGAATTTATGGGAGATGTACTCAGATACCAAAAAGAACAGTCTGTTCCATGTATTCATTCCTCTCTTGTTTCACAGAAATAATTAGATCTCTTCTGTTCTCTGCCTCAATCTCTTGTTCCACTTTTCCCATAAGGTGGTTTAGCTGTCCTAAACTACAGATCTAAAAGCTAAATGCTAAAGGCCAGGTTAATTCTCTAGTTTCTTTCTATAGTCCTTTAAAAACAAATACAACAGCCAGTTCAGAGGGCAGTTCATCTCATCCTTAGATAGCCATCTACCTAAGTTAGACAAATAGGTCTTTAGAGGTGTATCTCCATTTACTGTAAAGGGAACCTCCTTTAGACTTTGGCACGTACCTTTCCTGTGTCTAAGTTAAGTGAGATAAATCACATCCACAGCTGTTGTCTGTGTAAAGAGGGCTCAGAAATAAAGCTATGGTCAGAGATCACTGCAGAAACAACCATGGCAGCCTGAGATATCCCCTGCCCCACGAGCCATCTGTTCCAGCCATTCCACCAGGTGTTCCTGATCCCTGTGGCACAGCTGGTGGGACATGGACATCCTATGAGTTCTGCGTGGTGAGCAGTCAGCTGGTTGCTCCTGAAGGGACCTGAAGCTGACCTGGCTGAACTTTTTACTGAAGCAGATGAGAATTGTTCCTAGAGACCTGCCCATCCTCTGCCGTGGACTCAGGAACTATGACAACAGGGGCAGTAACAAACCACAGGCAGCTGTTACACAAGGTTGCATTATCAGGACAAGAGGAACAAATGCAAAACACTCCTGGAAGGTTTAGCTTTTCCAGCAGATAATTTCTTATTTCTGCTTGAGCTACACAGGATCTCTGAAGAATCATCCAATTTGTTCTATATATACCCCAACTGGTTGTTATTCTTTGCCCTGGAGGGAGATGCAAATTGTGTGTGCAGCCTGTACTTGCAAAGAGATTGCAAATAGTGGTGTCCCCCGCTTGCACAGTCCAAACAGATGGCACTGGGCAGGTAAAGAGCTATTCTCTGAGAAATACTAGCTATGAACAGTCTTTCAAACATTAATAATTTGAGAAACACAGCAGCAGAAATTAGATGTAAAGTGACATAAATGACTTCTAGAAGATACCATTAGTTAAAAAATGATGTGCATAAAAGAGCAGAAAAAGCACAATCACACAAGGCAACATGAACTGACCCAGCCTAGCCGAGAGACACCCACAGCATCAGAAGCTCATTGCAAACACAACGTAACAGGTAATTTAGTGAGGGCAACCAGATGTTTTGCTTGGATGCTGTTTGTGTTTTTATTGCCAGCTGCTGTATTCCAACCTGCAGCACCAAGGTGGGGGACTGGGGATGAACACAGTAGCAAAGGTAAATTTGTTTTTAAATGCATCTTAAAAGGGAGGGCTATGGCAAGGAATGAAGAGTCTAAGGATAACGAGATGTACAACTCTTCATCTGTAGGTCACTTCTTATTGCATTTCAGATCAGCAGTCGTGCAAGTCATTATTATCTGGTCAGTTTTATTGAACCAATTTGGCAGTCTCAATACAGTGTCTAATGCATAGAGGAAAAACTTTGAAAGACTGAAGAGATTTAGGAGTCTAAGTCCCGCTCATTATCAGTGGAACTTCAACTCTCTGAGGAGTTAAGTGCTTTTGAAAATGGAATGTGGTCTTCTAAGTCACATCCACACTTCTGAAAATATTAGCCTACTTGGCCACAGCACAGTGTGATGCTTGCTGGTCTCCTTGCTGTCAATCATGGCAGAGAGGTCAAGGACTGAGTGGCTCACAGCAATTACTGGCTTATGAAATTCTCCTTTTCTTCTTCTCAGAACAGTCCCTCCTGTTGAGAGCAGGCATGCTGGCAGGAGATGATGTTGTAGAGAAATATAGATTTCAGTGGTGAAACAGAGAAACCTGTTTTCTGGAGAAGGCACTGTGGTATTTTCCCCAAGTAAATGTCTAAAACTGAGAGATGTACAAATGAGTATAGTGCGGAGGCAGGAATCCACTAAATGAAACATTGGCAGATCTGGGAAGATCTGATGTGCCACTGGGACAGTGGAATCTATTTTCCTGTAAGTGCCAGGACTACAGAAGAAACCTGCACAACTGTTAAATAAACCCAGGGTTTAAATAGGAAGGGAAAACTGTCATTTTTAGTTAATGCCGGGAATAATAGGTATTTTATTCTCTTCTGATTAAAGTGGTTATGCAGACACAAGCTACAGACCTGCTGTGGCCACCAGTGGTAGTGTTGCTGTTGCTACCAACCTGCCTTCATCTTCCTTGATTGGATACGTTCAGAATCTCACCACAGGGTGTGTGCGGGGCACATCTCAATTCCATATCCTTTAGCCCAATCCCCATGTTTTAATTTATTCCTCTTAAATTCTACTTATCTGGTCTCATCAGAAGTTTTTCAATGAGCCAAATGAGATCCATAGTTTTAACATAATAAATTACCCCAAGCTCCCTCTCAAGATCTTTGTCCTTCTCACATGTTAAACAGCTGCTGTTCCTTAAGAGATGCTGGTGAGCCAGAAGCTGTGGTGGGGCTGTGGTTTGACCCACATCCTAGATCCCCAGCACCTGAGACACTGGCTATTCAACACAGCTCCAATTCTATTCCATAGATGCATTCCCCCAGCAGGAAGTCCCCAACCAGCAGGGGTGAAACAGGAGTGAGCACTGGGCACCTAACCAGAGAATTCTGTGAGCCCCTGCTCCACCTGGCTATGTCCTTTTGTCACCAAAGAGCTCCAGTTTACTTATTGGTTTTTATAGCTGATCTTCATCTATCCAAATGGTTTTGCGCTGCTCTTCTCCGATCCTGTCTTTTATTGTTCGGATGAGATCTTCAATACTGCTCCATGCATCGGCCTCTACAGAGGCATAAAGACATGGCAGTGCTTCCAGTTCTTTCTCCTTCAGACGGCACATACGTAAAAACTCATCCTCAGTCTCTGGCTTTGGCAATAGTTTCCTGTATCACATGAACAGACCAAAGGTAAGCGTCTTACATTTTAAGTTAATCCTGTAGTCCCCCATGTCCCATCAAGAATTTATTTCCTACTGACTATACAAGCAATAAAAGCAGTGCAGAATACAGTTACTCCAGGTCTATCCTCCTTTTACCTCCACTCTGCTCCCAAGGAGAAATATTTGCTATGGGGAAACAATTTATAAGGAGTGAATGTAGGGAGAGCGCAAGTGTTTACGACCTTTCCTCTTCCAGCTAGCATTACCTTGAGAAATGCTGTGGGAGTGCTGAGCATGGAGAAAATCACATATTCTTCAGTCTTATCCTCCCACAGTGCTTACTGCTATCAGTGGCAGAGAAAGAATGCTTGATTTGGGGAATTCCTGCTTTCTCAGGTTGTAAGATTTCAGGGAGGAGTCATGGGACAAAATAGTGCACACACAAGCACCAGACGAAGAGAGAAGAGGTTCTTTACTTCTCTTAGTAAGAACATTATTGGACTCGAGAATTATTCACTGAATAAGACAGAATATCAAATATGCAAAAGGTTTGGTATGTTACCTGAACCTCTTGATGTTTTTCTCTGAGACTCTGATAAAAAGAACAATAGGATATATCTTGGCTTTGATTAAATCCTTTGTGCAGCTTATTCCAGCTTCCAGGAGGCAATGCTTGTTCTAAAAACAAAGTCACAACAGTGTCACAAAGGAACATTCGCTGCTGTGGAATCTCGAGATAAAGGTATCCATACCTTATGGGGTCAGCTGAAAAGCTCTTCATTTACCACTGTACTGATTTAAACCTTTTAATCAAATATACATTTAAAGTCCAAAGTCTTCCTAGATGTTTAAAACTAGTCAGTCAAATAACAGCTGAGCTTAATAGGTTTCTGAAAAGGTTTAAAATAGAAACGGATTGATCTAGGGATGAAGAGTATGATCAAATACCAGTTTTGCATAGATACACAAACACACATACTTGCCCTTTATTCAGAGAGAACATCTACTGCAACTGGTTGTGAGAGAAAAAACCATCACTTTAATTCTCCTTTTTCCATGCTGTGCATCAAATGCACTCTACTGCATACAAGATCTGTGTCTTTGACATTGTTATCTTTGTACAGTACAGCCTTGTGTCTGTGTTTCAGGCTATCCTTTCTTTTGTCCAGGCCCTTGTATCTCTTACTCTTTCACACATTCATATATACTTACGATATGAAAAGGAAATGAATACGGGATAAAGCATAGAAAATGAAAGGATATTTTGCTGCATCAATGTGGGTCATCACAGGGAATGGGTGAGAATATAAAAGGATGTGGCTGAGGATGAAAAAGAAAAGGAAAAGCAAGAGCACAAATAAAAGCCATCTGGGGGGATAAATACAAATCTGAGATTGAAGGAGGGCAAGAGGGAGAATATGCAATGTGAATTGGTCAGTCTCTTATTGAAGAAGAAAACATACACTGCAGAATGCGTCACAGACAGCTTGCTGAGGGGATACAGAGTACTCTAAGCACCTTGGCAGTGACAGCCTCAATATTGGCAGGTACGATACATTCATATGTGTTCAGATTCTTTTCCCTGCTGAAGATGATAGTCTCCATTCTTTGCTTCCTTAAAAACTCTTCCTTTGTTACAATATCTGGAAAGAGACGGGACAAAATCAAGATGACAACACCAGAACACCTAGGAAACTATCCTATAGTGTTTCACATAGGGTGTAAGGATGGTTCAGGGAAAGAAGAGCAATGAATTGTCTTAGCAGCTGCCTCATTTCTTCCACTGAATTCAATTAAAGCCTAATCTGATCATAGCTGAGCATCCCAGCTATATCCTGCACCAGTGAGTCCTTGGGCAATTACTACAACACTATGAAGGCATTAAATTAAAACAGTAAATACAATTCCCATGCCTAATGTTATTTAGGAACATTTCAGGGCTGGATGATGGTGAGAAGTGCTAAAAAAAGAAGGTCTCTTCGGTATAGGCTCCAAACCCAAGGATTTAGTGTTCCAACATTTGTGTTTAAAGTTACAAAAAAATTTGGCTTAGGTTGCAATGTTTGGTACTGGCCCTCTTGTGAATTGCAGTTCTACATCAAAGCTTTTGTTTTATATTGCAAGACAGCGGATATTTATTACAATACTTAACTTTTCAGTTTGGGTAACTGCAAGACTGCAATACTATGCGGTGGGTATTCAGTATTAGTGTAAAAATGAAACGTCAGCTATGTTTAATGCTGTGTTGTATACAATCCTGCCCTACAGCAATCACAGTACTGCATATTGCTTTAATGGTAAATACTTAGCATGGAAGAAAAGCAGGTTTTTGAGTAGATCAAATGCACAATCTTTAGAGCCTTGAATGAGAGAGAAATGTAAAGTCGCTCTAGGGAAGATATTCCTCATAATAGCAAATACTAGAAACAAATTAATCAAAATTTCACATTGCCTAGATATGCAGTATGCAAACAGTATGCAAACAGAAAGAGCACTCATAGCATTTCAGTCTCTGAGGGGCATCCTAGCAACCACACAGCATACACATGGATAATATTCACAGACACAGAATCTCATAACCATGTGCACTGGCTGTCTCACAAACATTCAAATATCTCAGATATTCTCAAAAAGCAGGATTTACAGCTACACATCACTCTGATGTGACTTAAAGTACCTCAAGCAATTACATGTGCATGCCCCTACGTGTGTTCACATATATATGTTCATATTTCTAACACTGAGGGTTAACAGTCATGGTCCTCTTTTATCCCATTACCTGGTTTGCATATGTTGAATTCCAGGGCACCTCCAGAGTTGAGAAGCTTCTGCACCAAGGTCTTAGCAAGCATGGTAGGGGTGAAAAGTACAGGGCGCCTGCGCTCACAGTGGATTGGTCTCACCAAGCTATAAGGGATGAGACTGAGCCTCTTATTGATTTCATTTTCAGAATCCAAATCTGAATAAAGAACAAGACATTTATCCTCTGGTTTCCTCTCCATCAGTATTTGGAGAAAAAGAAGGAGAAACACATGAAGCAGAAATGACATGCTTAGTCATACTGATCCTCCTTTCCCTTTTGCCAGGGTTCTCTACATACAGTAGTATGATGTCCAACCTAATACTAAATAATTCAATTACCTTTTGCTTTCAAGAGATTATTTCATAGTTCAACTTGCTTAGAGAATCTTTCTGCTTATTAGGTTGACTTATTTGAGTTAAATGCTTTCAGACAAAGAGCAAGAAAGCACCTAGGAAGAACTGCCAACCAAACAGGAAGTTTCAGTGTCCTAAACTTGCTCATGAAGTCTTAATGCTCCATTTTAGCAAAATCAGTTTTGGTCACAAATGCTGTTGAATTTTTGCACAGAGTGGCCGCAGATGCTAATAATAGGAAAGATCTATGATGTTTTTCATAGCCATGCTCTTATGCCAGCTTTTATATCAGTGCCATGTGTGTAAAGGCTATTACTATTTTATATCCATACCTTCCAGTTTCTCAGGCAAAACCTTCTTTGCTTCAGATGAGGTCCATGCCAGACCAGAGGGCCAGCCAGTGACGATACGGACTCGCTCATTGCTATTCATACGCTTGTATTTATTTTCAGACCTACTGACAAACTGAAAAGGTGAACAAAGAGATTTGACCCTCATTTCTTACATTATTTATTCTCCCATGTATTCATCAGCCCACACTTTTTATCTATGAGATCTGAATTACCTACACCTATTGAAGCCAAGACTCCCATGGATCTGTTGACTGAATTCTAAGACTCTTTAAATATCATAGATCTGATTCAGAGCCTTTGTTAATCCCCTTTGGGGTTTCTTATTTTGTTCTCTGCTCTTAAATGGCATGTTTTTTAACTCACAGAACTCCCTGCTACCACCAGTGCAAGCACTGATGTGTCCACAGCAGAGTAACATACCCACGCTGAGTATTTGCACCCATGTATCACAGGTTATACCCAAAACTCTGCCGCCTCTTTGCTGTTCCAGAAAGACCTAAACCCTCCCTAATGGCACATTTTCGCGCTGAGAAATAGGGTGCATGCTTTCATTTCTCATCCACCCAACTATTCCTCTATCCAAGTATAAATTCCTCCTCCTATATTTGCTAACCTTCACAACCATCGTCCTTCATAAGACTTTATCTTTCACCCACACAGTCTCTGTCATGCTCAGAGTCACTGACGTACAATTAAAGGACTATTTTCTGATGGAACCTTATCTCACAGAGCCTTGAGGATTTAGTCTAGCCCAATGGATTTTTCCTCGTGGTCAAGCAAAACACATTTCAGTCTCTGATGGCAGACATATGATTCATCCAGCTACATCAGAAATGGAAGGCATGCACTTAAACACCACACATCACAAGAGCACTTAGAAGACACAGTCCATTAATCTTTTTCATATATTAAATCTCTTTTTGATAGGAGTAAATCCTGATACAACCTCTATACCTGAAGGTGGGGTTTCTGGGGAAATCAGGACTGCCTGAGAATATCTGAACAAGAAGAACATGAGAAACATAAGAACATGAGAAACCTGAACGAGAAACTGAACATGAGCCGGCAGCATGCGCTCGTAGCCCAGGAAGCCAGCTGTAACCTGGGCTGCATCAAAAGAAGCGTGGCCAGCAGGTCAAAGGAAGTGATCCTGCCCCTCTACTCTGCTCTCGTGAGGCCCCACTTGGAGTATTGGGGACAGTTCTAGTGTCCTCAACATAAAAAGGACATGGAGCTGTCGGAGCAAGTCCAGAGGAGGCCACGAGGATGATCAGGGGCTGGAGCACCTCCCGTATGGAGACGGGCTGAGAAAGTTGGGGCTGTTCAGCTTGGAGAAGAGAAGCTGCGTGGAGACCTCAGAGCAGCTTTCAGTGTCTGAAGGGGGCCTACAAGGATGCTGGAGAGGGACTCTTCATCAGCGACAGTAGTGATAGGACAAGGTGTGATGAGTTTAAACTTAAACAGGGGAAGTTCAGGTTACATATAAGAAAGAAGTTCATTACTGTGAGGGTGGCGAGGTGCTGGCACAGGTTGCCCAGAGAAGTGGTAAATGCTCCATCCCTGGCAGTGTTCAAGGCCAGGTTGGACAGAGCCTTGGGTGACATGGTCTAGTGTGAGGTGTCCCTGCCCATGGCAGGGGGGTTGGAACTAGATGACCTTCAGGTCCTTTCCAACCTAAGCCGTTCTAGAATTCTTTGCTTCTACGATCTGCTGCTCAGATCCGCTATTTCAGACATTGCCCTGAGGATTTGGTCTTTATTACCTGTAATATTTGGCCCAGAAAAATGCTTGCTCTGGAGAGGCGAGGGCTGGCTTTTGGGTCGCTCTGTGGGGCAGGCTCCTCTGGCTGCAATGTATTCTAGTGAAAAACAACACAGGAATTTTTCTTTCCCTCCCTCTTTTTCTTTAATCTCATTCAAGAAACAGAACATTTAAGATTTTCAATAAAAGGGATAGTGATCAATTGATATCTGTCCCAAATACAATGTTCTAAGCAAACTGCAGACATAGCATCGCCTACACTGAGTAACTCCGCTTCTGTTACTGCTCTTCCACACTCCTTCCTTCACAGGAGACTGCTCTCCACAGCTGAAGAAAGAGGTAATTTCTGCAGCAAGAAGCAGCATGCAAAGCTTCTGCTTTAACTAGCATCTCTGCCAGTGATCTCTGTCCCTTTGATCCATGGGGACTAGGGTACAGAAGGAATGCATGATACTTAACTTTGACTGAAATCAAATATAAGCACTGACTACAGTGTCTGCACGTTTGTCTCCCAAGCTCTGAAAGTAACTTATGGTAACTAATACACCAGGAAGTCAGGTTTTAATTATGTAAATATGGAATTCTTGGGTCTAAAGAAAGAAAACTCAATTTACTTTCACTGAGGGAAAAAGAGAAATCAGCAAGGCTGTTGTGTGTGAAGACCTGATAATCCCACTTCTCTCCATAGCGTGTAGGCTGGAAAAGACAGGTGTATCTAATATGGGACAATGATAACTCTGTGGAGGAGATGCTTGTTCACAGTAGGAGAGAAATAATTCTGATTATTGATTTCAAGGATACAGCTTCTTCCTCATGTGGATATGAAGATGCATTAGAGGCTTACAGGCAGAGAAGAATGAAAAGGATTAACTATAACACAGAAGAGATATTAAACTTTTAAAGTGTACTCCCTCATAGCTGGAAGGGTTAATAGTGTGCCAGCACTAGGTCCTTAGCCAGGGATAATACTGTTTAAAGCAAATATAAGGTGCTCATTGCCTGACACAGTCAAAACCTACACAGAGTGGAAACAGGACTGTGTAAAATCAACATAATGAACAAGTAGCAGTGGAGGACCAGATGTTAAAAGACTTTGTTTGTAGCTACTTACCCGGAGTGCCCAAAGGGTGTTATGTGAGCTTTCTGTCTCATCTCTGCTTCCTCTGTGCATCAACCTCTGCAGCTTCACCAAAAGAAGTTGCTGGGCTCTGAAAGAGAGGATGGAATCGCATAGATCAAGATACCTTTGAAACCATTCAGAAGAAAGCTGGATTGCAATGGGTCTGTGCCTACAGAAAAGATTAAACAGAAATAGCAGCGAGGACTGACTGAACCACACAGTGACACAGTAACAAAATAATGAGCAGGACTGCGGTACGGTTTAGAATTAAAGACTCTCTGCAGCATATTTTCCTATGATACCTTTTGAGAAACACACATTATTCTTTCAGGTAACATCTGGAGTCTCCTGTCTGAAGCTTTATAGCTCATATTACAGTTTAACATCACCAGGCCTTACCTCAAAAAATTAAGACATATACCTCTTTCCTTGGAGCAGTTATTAAATTCCCTGTTTACAGAAACCACTGCTCTCAGCCATGGTCACTCAGCATTACACTGACCTGCTGTAGCTGGGAATGGTCCCCATCTCCAGGTCCCTGTCGGTGAACAGATCAACTCTGGCACAGAGCCACTCACACCTCCCCTGGTACATGGTGTCAAGAATATGAACAATCTCATCACATTTCACTGACAGGGAACAGCAGTCCAGCTGGCTGGAGATGTTCAGGTTCAAGCGGATATGAAATGAGTCCCCCGATGTGATCAGCCCTTCTTCCAGCTCCGACAGCAGTCTCCTGTAACCTGCAGCAGCGAACGAAGGGGTGAAGCATGATCACTAGTGGTCAAACCTCAGTATTGCTGCATCCCTGGGCATCCTCTGGGAGAAGCACACAGCACAAACTTCTGAGGCTCCCCTGAGACAGGGTTTATACTTCCAGAGTGCTTGTTACACTAGTTACCACAAAGTTATGGACCTGCACCTTAAAGACACTAATGGGGCATTGATTTAGAAACAGCTTATGCTGCTGCTATCAGAGTCTGTGAGAATTTTCTCATTATAATGCACTTTTATGTAACTCCATTTTCAGTCCTCCACATGACCTGTGAAACAGAGAACTTCTCATGAAAGATGCATACACAGCTATAGTTTCATCCTGTAAGTACAGCTTGAGCTCTGCCACCAAGTGTAATGACAAGCTATTCCCTATATTATTATTAGCTGTAATTGGCACTCCCATAATCAATAACGTGCTTTATCTGCAGTTGACTGGTGCTCAAAAATGCAATAGTGTTTCCCAGCTTTGAAAACATCAAAGAAAATCAAAGACATCACTTCCTGTGTGATCTATGGAGCTGAAATTCTCTAACCAGCATTAAAATAATAATAAAAAACAAACCCTGCAAATTCATATACGCCAGTAAAAAATGGATTTGGGAATGTAATTTTTGATCTATAACCTGAAATTATCATTACAGGCCATGAACACTAAAATCAAATTCTATTCAGCACACATGAACTCCAGCTGCTAAAGATAAAACTACAAAGGTAATAAACAGGGCAACTCCACCAGGTAAATGCTAAATCGATTTCAGCGGGATAAAGATCATTCAGCTCACCACATTGTGTTACAGAAAAAAGTATATAAAAATAAGCTTGAGTGTGTTTTGTGAGTCATGTCATTATTGGCCCACCACGGAAATTCTTGAGTCCTGTAGTGACAAGCATATGGGCTTTTTTTGTTCTCAGTCACAAAGGTAAAAGCTGGAGCAGTTACACAGAGTAGCTATAATTAACACCAGTGGGCATGCTTCAGTTTTATACCAATACAAAGGACATTCTGGTTCTGTCATTCTCATCCAGACAAGTTAGTATAATATACCTGGGACTACTGGAGATGAGAAACACTTTTGGTCTTACCTTCGTGATTTGATTTATACTGGAGTGTTACTGGACCACTGCACCTCTGAATTGTCCAGTGAACTTCTTCCTTTGTGCAAGTATCCAAGGGAACACTCTGATTTTCCCCTTTAATGCAGCCCTCCAACTAGATATAAAAGAAATATTACTCTCCAGTGCAGGTTCAATCTCTGAGTCAATTATACCATTTTTTTTTAAAGTGTCATAATCTTTTTCTGATACTTTGCTATCAGGATACAGATTCAACAATCCCAGGCTGCCCAGTAATAAACTGTGCAGAAATAGAAAATGTAGGGGGCTTTCCCCCTTGGAGGCATTTTAATAGGAAAATGGTTTGGGAACATTGGCAATGGAGAGAAAACTAACCAAAGAGCAACTTAGCAGAAGCACCTGCTTATGTCTTTTCAAAGGGGCTGTACTATACAATACAGCATTAAAGAAAGCATCGGTTGCTCTAATCTCTTCCATGCAGAGCTACTGTAAATTGCAAAAGTGTATGTGTTGGATGAGTGTAAATACTATTATCCCATATGTTCTCAGTCAATAGCAGATTTTCTTCTGCATTAGTCATATGCTTTGCTGCTAATATAAGACAGAAGAAGAAACAAAGCACTGTATGAGTGTGCATGCATGTAGGTGGACAGACATCTCATACTGTTGATTATTTTATGCTCACCAGTAGGATTTGGTGTCCCTCCCGAAGGCCTGCTTTCTCTGCAAGTGATCCTGTCTTAACAGAGCTAATAAAGCTCCCTTTAGCATTGCCCCCAACCAGAGTGATTTCTGAGTTGAGGTTGTCTCCATTCAGTGTTACACGCTGGACAGTGTGGCAGGAGTTTCTAATGCGACCAACTGATGTGACAGAGGGACGAAAAGGTCTGTGTTCATGAGAGGAAGTAACAGTCAGTTATCTCAGTTTTTAGCTACCACTCCAGAGTTAGATGCATGGATGATAAATGAGAGACATACAAATAAACTTTTAGTGTTATCAAGCACTAGGATTTAAGGACTCTAAAAGAAATCCCTCTCATTACTGCATAACTTCTAGAGAAGAGCATCTGGATAACTTAAAGTGCTCTGCCGTGACTCAATAACTCAGTTGTGTTAACAGTACCCAGCAACCTGTGGCAGCAAGATGCCAAGAGCACAAGGATAAATTTAAGCCTCTTAAACTGGCTTGAAGATTTTGAAATTTTAGGATGACCTTCACTGGTTTACAGGATATGAAAGGGCTCCAAAATATTGTTATACTGCTGTCAATATAAAGAAGTTGACTGCTTCCAACATAGGAGCAGAACTTATACTGCTGCCAATATAAAGACTACTTAGTACAGTATCATGAGAGTTTTGTATCAAATAACAACTTGTGACATCATATTCCTGCCATTGTATGTTCAGTCAGTAATAGATATGGAGGATCTCTATCTACCATAGCAGCTTTTCCCCATAGTCTCTGTCTAACGTAGGTAAACTGGCATCTCAAATACCTTTCCAGAGAGAACTTTCTAAATATGGAGCTGACATGCTCAAGCTCATAGGCATCCAGGCCTTCTGACTGATGAGAAGAAGAGGAAGAGTGCACCGAAGGAGCTCCATGTGACTGCCTGTCATGACTGTCATCTGAAAAGAGTAACAAGAATGAAAATGAGTCCTAGATAGAGTGACAATGATGGAAAAGGGGAAAATGAATGTTTGGTTGATGCCAGCCAAAGCTGAAGGAGGAAATTCCTTCTCCCACTTAGTTCTTCAGGAACTTTTTCATTCTCACCACTTTGTTTTCTTGTTATGATTTTTTGGCTTGATTTTTGTCTCAGACTATGCGTCCCATCTTATTTAGACCAGAAGTTGATGACCTGACAGTATCTGTAGGTGGTGAGCTAATCACATAGATCTCTCAGTCAAACTTTACACATCCTCTTGCTTACCGTCCAGCTCCAAAGCATCATATCCAAAGCTGTCGTTGTCCTCTTCAACCAGGCTGGAATTAAAAACAAAGCATGAGCTAATGGAAGAGAGAAAGCTGTTCACTTTCCAGCTTTTAGCAGATTTCCAGCTTCAGCAGATTTCATTAAGTTCTGAAGGAAGAACTTCTTCTGTGAAAAAGAAGGATGTTGGACATATTGATTCAGAGAATGGTGCAGCTGCAAGAAAATAAGCAAGTAACCTATTTGTGAGCCCAGGGAAGATGTAGGAAGGTGTCTGGAAGACACAGTATGTGTCGCCAACATGGGAACCGTGAAGCAGCAAGAAGGTTCAGAAGGAAGAATTGCAAACAGTGGCGAGGGAATGAAGATTTTGCTGAAGGCAAAGGGAAGCTGCTGACTGATGGTCTCATAGGTGTGACTTACACCACACCTGCTTCAGCACTGAGATAAATGGTTGCAATGTGTCTGCTGCAGATATATTGCAGCATGGTTTTTTTCCATGACAGATCAAAAATGTCAGCAGCTTACTGATGGACAGAGTGAATGCAAGGCAAGTGTCTGATGTGCAGTAGTAAAGGAGTAATTTACCTGCTTGATTTTAAGTACTTGAATCATTTTATAACAGCTTAATGGTACCTCGCATGGTTACTCAGATACCTACAGTAACAGAATGGCAAGCTTTTACACAAGAACCCTTATGCCACAGCTCTGGTCCAGCCCAGCTCCCACTGACACCACCTTTCCTGTTAAGGGTAACTAGATTGGTTGACCTTAAAAACAAATAGTTAAATCCACCAATATTTTGCTCTTAAGGGGGTACTGAGGATGCTCAGCCAAGTGAGTGAGCTGTCTACCTCACCAGGACTTCATTAAAGCACATCCTTTGGTTGCAAAGCTCTTTAAATAACAGCTTGTTTTTCCCATTCGGAATGATTTGTAGGTCTCCTGTGGAGCTGATATTTCTCATAGTTGGCTTCAGGTGAAGGGTGAATTTCTGCAGCCAGTCTGGGGAGAATCAGCTATTTTTATACCATGCATAAGCAGGGAAATAATAAACCTTTCCC
>NW_009923256.1:31574-38762 GCF_000696875.1 Nestor notabilis
ATTAAATTATGATCTCAATCTCACTTTTTCCACACAAATTAAGATCAGATGGACTGTGGAACCTGCACTGTGGAATGCAAATAGCAATTATTTTGGCTTGTCTTCACAAACAAGTTAAAAAGCCTTAGCAGGTTAATATAAAGTTATAAACTACAGTGAACTTCAGAGCACACTCTTGAGATACTTGACTTCAGTGATTATTAGCTCAGCAAAGTAAGGCCACATTCAGACCCTGCTCTTGGATAGTTCCTTCCTTCACATGCCAGTGGCAAAGAGTATAATATGAGGAAAATTTTCAGGCTTCCAATGCCTTAACAAACAGAACAGGATATAGTGAAAGCTGTAGTAAAATAAGCCCACAAGATGAATAGTATCCATATAATCTTTACTGCATTCTGCAATACACTGCAAATATTTCAATGTTTAGGCATGCCAAAGGCTTTTCAAGTTAAACAGCTGAAACATTCATTAATGAAACAACCCTTTTTCTCCAACTTGAATTAACACAACACACTTAAAACAGGGGCTTGGAGAACAATACAAGAGAAGCTAAGGGAGATGAGAATAAACTCCCTCAGCAGGCTAGAAAATTACGTGGGAGAACTAGCTGAGGATGCCCTCAGTGGGAAGATGTCTTGCAAAGCTTTACACAGAGAAAGAGAGGCAAAAGTGGCAGTCTGCCAGAGATGAGTTTGTTTTGAAAAGCATTAGAAATCTAAATAAAGTTCTAATAAAGATTAGATAAAAAAAAAAATTGATCTAATAAAGATCTAACACCTCCTCATGTATTGCTTTCTTCTAAATTGGTTTGCTTGGGCTTTGTTCTTTCCTCCTTCTGCTTTGGACCTTTAGGGAATGTATTTGTATCTTCTGATATTTCCAATACAAATGCTGATGCTACTGGCACCAAAACAGTGTGTCCAAGTATTGCGTTGCTGTAAACCTTTCAGGAAAGGGGTCAGTGCCAGGTAGAGGACTGTGAAGCAGGCAGGGTCTCTCCTTCCTGCCACTAACTTCCCATTTGCCTGCTGATCTGATTCCCCTCACAGGGGAAGTCTGTGGGGCCATGGCCTGACCAGAAGTGGAAGCTGCAGCAGGAGGTGAAGCAGAGGGCGATGCATGTCTTTCCCCTCATTGCTATGCTGAGATACAGAGCCTTGAGCCTGAGAAAACCCACCTCCCTCCTCCGCTTCCTCCCCCATTCCGCACAGACATTCAAGCAGCTCTGCTCTATTTTGGCAGCTTACAGAGTAGAAGGAGGGGCTTTGGGAGAAGGAGAAAGGACAAGGACACAGACACAGGCAGCATGGGGCTGAGAAGCAAAAAGTGAAGCCATATCAGTCTACAAAGGCAGAGCACATTCTCCAATAGCATTTGTGACTGTCATTTCAGTACTGTTCCTTATTATGTACGTTAAAAAAGTCAGTGTAGCAGTGGTATCACTGTGTCATTCATCCCAGGTGAACCATCAGAACTCCTGAGTGTTTTGGACAAAACGAGGGATGAAGGACTGCAGCCTTGAGAAGTTTAGCAAGTTAGTCCTGCTGCCTAATAGCAGCTTTCTAGTTAGAGACAGACACAAGGACATGTCCCATCCCTGGCAGTGTTCAAGGCCAGGTTGGACACAGGGCCTTTGAGCAACCTGCTCTAGTGGAAAGTGACCCTGCCCGTGGCGGAGGGTTGGAAATCGATGAGCTTTAAGGTCCTTTTCAACCCAAACCATTCTGTGATTCTATGTTCTACAGCTCCTCCTTATGACAACAGGTTGCGGGTGTATTTCATCAGCACAGACACCTACCTGCACTGAGGGGTGTCCTCTTTGACACGTCGCACTATTGAATCATTTCCCGGCGGCTCAGGAGTGGTAGACATGATACTGTCATTGCGGTTCCTCAGGGTTTGCTTTAAAAAGAGAATGCAACAGAAAGGTTATGTGTCTTCACAGTGCTATCATTTCTAGCCTGCAGCAGCATTAGCCTGCTAGCTTGCCAGTGGTGCTCTGCACACTGAAGCACACACAACTGTAAGAAAACCTGATTCTAGATGCACAGAATGGTACATACAAGAGCGTTCCTATTCACATAGTCCAGCATTTTAGCAATGTGCACAGCACCTTTGTCTGTCACCACATGACTGGCTGATTTATCAAGTAACTTCAATTTTACCCTTGAGCTGTGGTCTACATTACACAGCTGACGTATAGGAGGAAGAGGATGAAAAGCTGAATGCATATATACTTATATATACAAAAAGTAAGAATGAGGAAGAAACATATAGATCTCCATACGTTAAATTATTAATCTAGTACACTGGAAACTAAACTCTGAATTGTACTAGAGGATAGATAGTACAAGTCATCTAAACATCCAACAGATATTCCAGAGAATATTCCTAACCCAGCTAATCTTATTACGAGTTACAGGGAGCTTTTTCCTGGCTATTCTTGGGTATAACTTTAATTTCCTGGGGCAGCATTATTCACGGTCTTCTAGAAAGGTGTTTTGTTCTTTGTTATTAACACTCTGCAAGAGCACTCTCTCTGTCTGCTTGTCCTGCTGTGTCAGTGCTCACATATGTATAATGGAATAACTACCTTGGGAGATTACGGGGATACAGCAAGCAGGGAAGAAATTATTTGGCTATAGTATGCAAAAATTTCCAGCTGTGATGTGCACCCCTTTTCTCACTCACTGGTACTTATAGACAGGGAAAGCAATAGAGAACTGAAAAAAATCCCACCCTGAAAAGTTTCTTAAACAAATTTCAAAGCAGCTTTTAAAGAAAATCTCTTCCTTCTAACAGTAAATGTGAAATGCCATGAAGAGACAGCGAGAGGTCATAAATACCTTTGAAATATCTTTAAATAAACATAAGCCAATTGTGGGATTTGGGAAAAGGCTAATAACATGGTTCGAACAAAATGCTGGTAAAAGGATTAAGGGAGCCTCTGACAAGGGCCTTGAATGTGATCACAGCTGGGATGCTAGGGAAGTGCTAATACTGGGCTGTGAAAGCTCCAAACCACATGAGGGGAGGTGGTCATAGACAGGCAAGGGGCATCCGAAGGCTTCTTACAATCTTGCTGACTTCACAGCTGCTGATGGAGTTACTGATGGAAACAGAGGAACTTGTGTCCGTGCGGCCATTGCTGGCGTCAGCCCCATCTTCCTCCTGTGCTCTGACTGCTGCACTCACCAACAGAGAGAAACACAGAGAAAATTATCTCAGATCAATCTCAGTACAGACTCTTCCACAGATCTGCAACAACATCTGGGTTCTCTTTCCATTGCAGCTTATCTTGTTTCCCCTTCCTTGTACTGGGCAGAAGCTGCAGCAAGCACACTGTGCCCTGCAGCTGTGGCTGCCTTTACTTCCCCATCAGCTTCCCAACAAAGAACAGAAATAGACCCCACTCTGCACAGCCTCTTGCCAACATTTTCTTTCAACTCTGTCCTGCAGGTTTTTATTAGATCTTTGAATACTATTTGACAAATTAAAGAAGGGCTTTTTATTTCTAATTTCATCATCTGGTAGCCTGCAATAAGGTTGGCTCACTGAATTATGCTTTTTTACAGCAAAAGAATTACGACAGGGACTGAGAAGCTTGAGATCCCTCAGCAGCCCCAGGTAACACAGTGTGAATGTCTTTGCAGCCTCCTTCCCTTCCTCTGCACGTCTAATTTATACTAATGTTGCACATTACCAAACATACTGTTTAGCATGCAATATCTTGCAGCAGTTTCCCATCATATTCTGTACACCAGCGAGCGTGCTGCTGCACATAACAAATAACGGAAGTGCTGCCTCAGATGGTGTTTGGTTTGAGAACAGTGTTACATAAATAAGAGGAATTGGGAGTAGCTCAAACACAAGTATACAACAACAGATCTGGTAACTTGGCAGCTGGCTGATGGGTGGGTCACCCCCTTCCCTTAACCTCTGCAATGCTTTACATTTAAAAGTCATTCCCTTTTGCCAAAGGAATTATTAGATGATCACTAGATGAAGGTCTTTTCAGCTTGAAGGATTTTCCCAACAGCAAAAAGACAATAGTGTAAAGACTTCTAGTACAGGGGACTAAGGTTTTTATACACTAAAAGGAAAATCGAGTAAACAGAAAATTTAGGTAGTCTATGGGATGTAATATTGTGCGTCTGTGGAGGTATCTTTGGATGTAGGGGACATTCAGGTAGAACACTTGACTACTTTAAATAACAACATTGTTAACTATGACAGAAACTGTCTATTTTACTGACTTGGACTTAGTTAAGAAGTTCCTTGGTTGGCATATTTGTTAAAACAACTTAAAGAGATTAAGTGAATGAGACAAAGCAACAGAAAAGGAATAAGGACATGGGTGCTCTTTCTGACCTTGAAACTCTGACGTTTTGTTCATGCTGACAGGGGATTTAGCTCTTGGATTTATCTAAAAGAAAAAGGACAAAACCAAGCATAAATGCAGAATATTTGCCACAGATATTTTCACCCCCTTTTTTCACTGTTCTGCTGCCAAATATTTGCCATCCTTTAAACAGGACCCAAAATTTAGAAGACAATTTGGTATCTAAATGCCAGTGCAGTGAACAAGAGTTAGCTACCAAACTACTTTTAAAAGTCTGGCCCAAATACATTGCAATATCCAGATTCTGCTGAGGGAGCAAAGAGACAAAAGGTGAAGTGGGTGCCTTGGGACTGGTTTCAGGCAGCTGTTGACACAACACAGGCATCCTTTTGGAGTGTGCCATGTGGAAAATGCAGCTCTATTGCCATAAGTAATAATGACAGTCAGAGCTCAGAAAAGTTATGAAGGGCAGGCAGAATTCAAACGCAGAGGAAAGAGAACCTCAACCCCGCAAATGTTAGATTGTGTATTTTTTTACAGTTCATCAGATAGTACCTGTATGAATGTAGCTGCTCGGGGAAATTGTGGACCTGACTCATGCTACCCCTTACTCTTACGTGAGAGGAAATTGCTATAATTCAATTCTAAATTAGGCAGCTAATTTTGCTCTAGATTGTGTCCATTTCTTTCTATTATTCCTTCCGGCTGATGGGAGCTTTCCCACCAATGCTTCTTTATCTACCTTCAGGTACTGGTGTGCTGGACTTCATTTTTTTTCCCACTACCATTAAGGAGGCAAAGAATCAATTTATTGACAACGCTCCAAGGATGTGAATGAGCAGCAGGAGCAAGGAGAATACACAAAATGGGGAGAAGGGGCAGAAAATGGTCTGTGAAGCCTTATTATACCTGCTCTTCAAGATGCAAATCACCACAGGGCAAAACCTGACAACTCACTATCGTATACAAATCTATTCTTATCTTCACAGCACAGCGCTTCCGGAGGCATGACGGCAACATGTATTATGTCTCTTAGTTCGAACAGTCCCTGCACTATATCATTACAGCCTTATATTCAGACACACCTGGATTCCCTTTAGATTCAATCTTCTCTTGAGTCGAGCTTGATCAGGCAAGAAGAATTTGTTGTCTTCTGGAGACTCTTCAGAAGTGGAGGAGTCATCTGCTTCCTGACCATTGGCTTTTGGGCCAGGAGTCCCAAACGTCTGGGAGATAATGGTGACGGGTAGATTCCGTGGTAAACTCTGAAGATCAGAAGGAAACACTTTACTTTGAGACCAGTTTGGTACAACTCCTCATGACCTCCCTTTAGAGTAGCCCGACTGAATGTCCTGTGACTCCAGTGCATCAGAAGCTCACTCAGAACATGGTTCCAGACCCAAATCAATAATCTAGATTGCCATCTGTGGGGATTTCTGTTCACTGGGGCACATTCCTCAAAAGTATTTGTAGGTTCTACCCCAGTGTAGAAATTAATTGTCTTTCTGCATTTCTTCCCCTCCCACTTAAAATCAAGTTATGGAATTCCAGCCTTTGATAAGCTACATGCATGTCACAAACAACTTGAACCCTGTTGTACTGAAGAACTCACGCTGTTGACATTGAGTAGAAGGAGGTTATTTTGTTCAAGTAACTCATGGAGGGAATTAAAGAAGTCCTCTCTCCCTTCCACACCAGAATGCTCTGAAAAGCAAGTCTTGAATAAAGAACTCATGTCTGGCTAACTCAGCCCTACCTGGTCGAGAAAGTTGTTGTCCTTAGAGAGCCGTCGGAGCTTGCACTCCAGGTTAACAATACAAGCTTCTTTCCGAACCACCTCAATTCGGAGTTCATCATTTCTCTCCTCCAGCTCTCGAATCTGCTTCCTGTATTTATCCTTTTCAATCAGACAATGTGAATACTGTGTCTGAGCCTCATCACGCGAGCGGAATGCCTGCAATGGAGAGAAGAAACCTCTTTTGCACCTTCTCCTGTTGATTTTGTTCATGAGGTGTTTGGAACAGGGACTTCAGAACTGGTAACCATTCACCTGTTAACACAGCACTTACTTAGGACCAGGATGTGCCACAGTAGTACCATTACAAATCACAATGATGAGGGTGCTTCATTGCCAGCTCCCTCTTGGGTGGTGGCAAAATGCTCCAGAGTGCAAACCAGAGGACTTGACACTATAATACAAAGCCTGCAGTAGCTGTTGTTAAGATCTTGGCCCTGCTTGCCAAATGCTACACAGTAGAAACAACCCAGTATTATTCTGTGTTAAATTACTGTAATGCAAATTCCAACAAGTAACAATTTCTTGTAACTGCTGATTTTTTAATGGTATTTTGGGTCCAATAACCCACAATTCCCCAAAGTGACACATAAGATACAGGCTTTTGCTACTAATTTTCCCCACTTTAACTGTTAAGATACCTGATCTCGCTCCTTTTCCACCTCTTCTAGCTGTATCATCACAGTGTTCATTCGGTGCTTGTACATCTCACAGTCTTTTCCTAGTGTTGAACACTTTAACTCCAAATCTTCTTTCTCTTCAAGATACTGGAAATGACACACTGTTAACTTCCATTGCTCTCAGAGGTCTTTTGGGCACTAGCCTGAGATATTCCACCTTTCTATCCTTCCATTTCTCACCTTGTCTCTCAACTCTTCCACATGACGAATCTCTTCTTGGAGGTTAAAGATCTTGTTGACCAACTCATGACGATCTTCTAGTGCTTCCTTACGGTCGTGTTCCAGAATATCCAGAATGGCTTTGTCTGAATCTGGCAAACTCCGCTTGTCAGCCTGAGGAAAGATGGTTTTAAGAGACTGACCAGGGAAAG